>NC_060060.1:71510074-71814480 GCF_020283565.1 Trifolium pratense
CTATTCAGACCTTTTTTTCTTTAAGGGACCTATTCAGACCTTTTATCTTTAAGGGACCAATGTGAAATCAAGAATGTCTTTAAGAGACCATTTTACTATTTAAGAGACCATTTTACTAATTAAGCCTATAAAAAATAAAAAATAAAAAAACTTAGGCATTGGAAAGGGCGTTGGGGGCGAAGAACGAAATCTTGGGGCCAAACCAGGGACGGACCCAGGGGGGCAAGCAGGGGCTCCAACCCCCCTCCCAAATGCATACATGTTTCACATGTATAAGCTTTCATGTTTACGGGTTGTTAATGACATTTTTTAATTTATTCACTCTTATTTGAGGTGCTTGTAAATAAATTATTGTGATTTTATTTAATAATTTTTAGTTAAATATGTTTTTAGTCCTTATAAAATTATAAGTTTTTAAATTTTATCGCTCAAAAAATTACTTTAAGTCTATATTTGTATTTTATAAGAACTATTTTGAGGACTAAAAATATCAATTTTTTAAAAAATATTTTCAAATAGGGATTATTCTTATCAAACTACAATATATTTTAGAGGATATTTTCAGTTAAAATTTAGGCTTAAATATGCAAAAGGTCCTTGCACTTACAGGTCATTTGAGTTTTAGTCCATGCAGTTTAAAATCCTTTCATTTTGCCACTGCACTTTTATTTTACTTTAAAAATGGTCCTTGGACCCATTTTTTGTTGAAGTGACACATTTTTTTTATGATGTGTCAATTTTATTTTACTTTTAAAAAATTACTTATTTAAAAGTATTTTGGTCGATTCACTGCAAAATTAAATGAGTCAACAACTCTAAATCCAGTCAACATTGACATATCAGCAAAAATGTGCCATTTCAGCAAAAAAAAAGGTCTAGGGACCATTTTTAAAGTAAAATGAAAGTGTAGTGGCAAAATGAAAGGATTTAAAAACGCAAGGACTAAAACTCAAATGACTCATAAGTGCAAGGACCTTTTGCATATTTAACCCTAAAATTTAATAGACTAAACATAAAAACTCGTTATTTTATAAAGATAAAAAATATATTTAACCATATTATTTATTTATTAAAAAAAGAAATTCGGCCCCGTGTGATTGATTTCTGGATCCGTGTCTGGGCCAAACACAAGGCATTGTTAGCGTTGTTGTTCATTGACTCATTGGGCATTTTTGACAAAGTAAAAACTACGTATATGGCTCATGCTTACTTATATGTTTCCTAGCTAACTTAGCTTAGAGTTAGATTTTTCCTAGCGTCGCTCTTCTCCGACTAAGTTATTTATCTCCCTCAAGAGTCAAGAGGAGATCATCTTCCTCTTAGATATGTTACCCATAATGCATATGTTATGACTTATGAGTATTTCTAGTGTTTAATATATTTATTTGATTTTTCTACTCATGGTGTATTAATCTCTAATTATTTAGCTATCGCAATGAATAAAATATCAGCTTATTGACAAAAAAGAAATCTATGGCCATTGCAGTTGCCTACAATTCATATATATTTTTTAACAAGCATACCTATCAAAAATTAAATACATACAGTATAATGTTGTTATTAATGTTAGAAAGTTAGTGAGTCGATATCGAAGCCAACATCTTATACCTCAATCTTTTACGAGACTTGGATTCGCTGCTTTAGCTGTTTAAAGCAGTTACACGCAGTTGGATATCTCGTTCATATATTTATGATTGGACAACTCCAATTATTCACCGTTCATGTAACATTTTAACATAATGTTTGATCTCATCCATTCTTTTTTATAGGGCCTATAACAGTTACCGCATCGAAGTAGTAACTATGTGATATCTAATCCCTGTTTTAAGTCTCTCATCCAATACCAATAGGCCACCTTATAACTTATATTTTGGGAGGGATTGTGTCAAACCATTGATGAGGCTCTATCATAAAACCATTGATGTGGCTCTATCATAACAGATTAAGTTTTTGGGATAATTGATTATCTGATATGGTATCAGAGCCTCTATGACTAAGTGGTCTAGAGTTCGATCCCCGCTCCTCTCACTTTTTAATTAAAAAGTGGAATTTAAGCATATGGTATGTGAGCTTATGCATTATCCACACTTCAAGCTCGAGTGGACTCTTGCGTGATGGAGCGTGTTAGAAATAATATGAAACCATTGATGTGGCTCTATTCTAACAGCTTAAACTTTTGGGATAATCGGTTATCTGATACCACTCCTACAAATACACATACACTGACTCTCAAAATACACACATTTCACCAAATTCATACACACTTATATTAAGATGTTACTAACATAAGCGTTGAAATATTAACATATTTGTTACCACCGTATCTGAAGCTTACAACCACCGTCAACCTTATATCACGAGAGAAGCCATCTACCTCTTATACTTCATATCAGAATTAAATACATACAGGTTAATTTTTAAAAAAATATTAAAATTGTTAGTAGTATGTTAGTAGCTGTTTTAGTATATGGGCTTAGTCTAGTAGTTTTGGGCCTTGCGTTTGTATCAAGCCCATTGCTCTTATGTTGTAATGCCTATATAAAGGTGTGTATTGAGCAATTTGTCAATTAATGAGAAAGCCTTTACAACATGTGGTATCTAGAGCCTAAAGACCAGGCCTAGCTCCAAGAAAACTGCAGTTTCATCTTGGTTAGTTGTAACCGTTTTTTCACTTTTCCGGCGACCGTTATAACCACTCATTCTTTCTTCTCCGGCGAGCTACTCTTTCTTCTTGCATTCTCAACGATCCTTGTTCATTCTTTTCACTCCATTCATGGCAGAAAACTCCACTTTTCTTCAAACCTCTGTACCTAAGTTTGATGGCTACTATGAGCATTGGTCAATGCTTATGGAAAATCTAATCCGGTCGAAAGAACTTTGGTATTTGATAGAAACTGGTATCACGGTGGCTCCTCCCAATGCCACAGCTGAGCAGCTCAAAGTTGCCAATGAAAGCAAGCTTCAAGATTTGAAAGTCAAGAACTATCTTTTTCAGTCTATCGATCGCACGATTTTGGAAACGATGTTGGTTCGTGATACAGCTAAGAATATCTGGGATGCGATGAAACTTAGGTATCAAGGCTCAACCAAAGTGAAACGTGCTCAGTTACAGGACTTGCGAAGAGAGTTTGAGCTTCTTGAGATGAAAGAAGGTGAGTCAGTGAATGATTTCTTCTCAAGAACACTTACTATAGCTAATCGCATGACAGCACAGGGAGAAAGAATGGAGCAACACACTATAGTGGAGAAGATTCTTAGATCTATGGCACCTAAATTCAACTATGTAGTTTGCTCGATTGAGCAATCAAATGATGTGACTAGTCTTTCAATTGAAGAATTGCAGAGTAATCTTTTGGTTCATGAGCAACGCATGCGTGGCCAACAAGTTAATCTTGAAGAACAAGCTCTTAAGATCTCAAATGGTGGTAGAGGATCTGGTAATGGAAGGGGTCGAGGTCGAAATTCCAGCAGAGGTAGGGGGAGAGGAAGGCAGAATCTTGAAGCAATTGAATGCTACAAGTGCCACAAACTTGGACACTATCAAAGTGCTTGCCCAGATTGGGGTGATAGTGTCAACTGTAACGACCCGATTTTTAGTAAATCGATATTTTATATATTTGCATATATTTTGGGTTAGTGTTAAATATTTATTTACGCGACGTATAATTATTTATCGCGAACATAAGTTTGTGAGCGAAACCTTTGTCGTGTTAGTGGGCTTGGGGCGTGTGAGAGCTTAATGGGCCTAAGCCATTGGGCTTGGTTCAAGGTCCATGGAGAGTAGTATAAGTAACCAAGTCAAACCAATGAATAGTCTCATAATTTGTTTTTCATGAGAAGTTTGAAGTTTGTGAGCTTAGAAGCAAGAACCCTAGGAGAGCAAGAAGAAGAACTCGAGCAAGGAGAAGAGATTTAGAGGCCAAGAATCATCATTCAATCCAAGGTGAGAGTGGTTAAGCATAAGCTTGGGTGATCCAAGAGAGGGGAGGTGTCTAGCCTCCATTCCTGAACTCTCTCATCCAATTTCTTTGGGGTTTGGGTGAAGTTTCTTTATCATAAACATGTCTTTTCATCTTAGTATGCTTAATGAACATCTAGGAGGGAATATGTATATGTTTGATGATGGTTTTGCATGTTTATGCAACTTTGCTTATTTTGCAAGAAATTGGCATGATTTTGTATGTGTGATGTGTTTTGGTGTTTGTGAATGTTAATACATGTATATATGTATGGTATATACATGATTGATCACTTGTTATGCATTTATAACATGTTATAATGTATTTTGGATGGATTTGAGTGTTAAACCGCCTTTGGAAAACTCAAGAACAGATATTTTTCTGGTGTAGTTCGCTAAGCGACCAGGAGTTCGCTGTAGCGAACATGTTCGCTGAAGCTCGCTAATGCTCGCCATGAGCAGGTGACTTCCTGGTGAGGTTCGCCAAGTCTCGCTAAGCCCTCGCTTAGCGAAGGCCTCTGTGACAGCAATTTTTGTTGATGTTTATAAGTGTATCTAGGCACTTGTAACATGGTTTTGTTTTGGTTTTGAATTATTATATGTTTAATAATTGTGTTGTGTGATGGCATTTATATAAAATGTCAAAGAAGTATATGTATTTTTGTATATCGGGTTGTCCGATAAAGAAGAATATCAGTTTGTCTGATAAAGAAGTTTAATGGATTATGTTATCCATGTAGTGAGCAGTAGCTTCGTGCTAAGTGATTATCATATGTTTGGTAAATGCATGGCATTCATAAATTCATGCATTATTTAGGGATATCAGACTTGTCTGATAAAGAAGGATATTGGACTTGTCCAATAAAGAAGAATATCAATGGTAAGTTCCTTGATAAAGAAGATGGTACCACATGCATTAGTCGTGTCTAGGTTGGCATGACATTGAATGTTTGGCATTAGTCGCATTTGAGTAAATGTGCAATTATGTGTTATGTGTTATGTGAGTTCTTTGTGTTGTCCGAAACGACGTGAAACTATCTGATTGTGTATTTGTGAGTATGTGTTATCTGGTGTATTGCTTATTGAGGCATGTGTGTGAGTTAGTAATACGTGATAGGTTGAATATAGGTGCGTTTCTATATTCGTATGTATGTGATTATGTTTACTAACTCTCTACCTAATTGTTATGTGCTGGACCTTTGGGGGTTCAGGTATTCAGGTCGAGGTTTCGATCGAGCTTTAGCTGTAGATCGTTTTGGTGTGGAGCACTTTTGGTGAGGAGCTAGTGTAGGCTACCTTTGTATAGTTTTGTTAAGCTTAGTTTGGTTGAGATGTATATTAGTGCTCTGGTAGTTTGTAACATCGAGTCGGGGATCGTTTGTATTCCGTCGTATATCGATGCGAACATCTTAACTTATGTTTTATGCTAATGAATTATCTTTGGAACTATCATGTTCATTGTTTTGAAAATCCTTTATGTTATGTTTTCCGCTGCGACGTTTCGTGTCATGTGCACGATCGTTTTATAAAATGTTTTCCGTAGCGCTCCGGCTACTTATCTTTAAAGAGTTTTTAAGATCACGTTTTTAAGGGTAGTTAGTTCGGGGTGTTACATCAACTATACTGAATTTGATCAGGAAGAGGAATTTCTTCTAATGGCTACAACTGAACAAAATCAAGAAATCAGAGAAGAAACTTGGTATTTGGACTCAGGATGCAGCAATGACATGATAGGGAATAAAGATTGGCTATTTGATTTTGATGCTTCATTCAAAGATTCCGTGAAATTAGGTAATGATGCAAAGATGGCTGTTATGGGAAAAGGGAATGTCAAATTGCTTATCAATGGAAAGGTGCATGTAATTACCAATGTGTATTATCTCCCTGGTTTAAGCACAAATCTACTGAGTGTAGGCCAATTACAAGAAAGAAATGTGACAATTGTTTTCAAAAACAATACTTGCAAAGGATATGTTAATGAAAGAGGACTGATTTTCTCAACTACAATGACTGCAAACAGGATGTTCTTGCTCACTGCACCTGTCATTATTCCAATGTGCCTGCAGGCATCAAAACAAGAGAGAACTCAACTTTGGCACCATAGATATGGACATTTGAGTATCAATGGCCTGAAACTTCTAACCAAATTGAAGATGGTTAATGGACTGCCTGAATTGGGAGATATGGAAGAAAAATGTTCAAATTGCTTGTCAGGCAAGCAACAAAGAGCAGCCATGCCAAAACAAGCCAAATGGAGAGCAACAGAAAAACTCCAACTTATCCATTCAGACATTTGTGGACCAATAAATCCAAGTTCAAATGGTGGTAAAAGGTATTTCATAACCTTTACTGATGATTTTTCTAGGAAAACTTGGGTTTATCTGTTAAAAGAAAAGTCAGAAGCTTTTGATATGTTCAAAAACTTCAAGGCATTGGTTGAAAATGAGTCTAGCAGTAAGATACAGTGTTTAAGAACAGATAGGGGAGGGGAGTATACATCAAATGATTTCAATGAATTTTGCATATCACATGGTATTAAGAGACAATTAACTGCTGCATATACTCCACAACAAAATGGAGTCTCTGAAAGAAAAAATAGAACCCTCTTGAACATTGTTAGAAGCATGTTGGCCAGTAGAAGTGTTCCTAAGAGATTTTGGCCAGAAGCACTAAAATGGAGTACTCACATTATGAATAGAAGTCCTACTGTATCTGTCAAAAATAAGACCCCTGAAGAATGTTGGAGTGGTATTAAACCTTATGTGAATCATTTCAGGATATTTGGATGCATTGCATATGCACATGTGCCAGATAATCATAGAAGAAAGCTGGACAATAAAAGCATCAAATGTGTTCACTTAGGCTTAAGTGAAGAATCAAAGGCCTATAAGTTGTATGATCCAAGTAACAACAAGATTGTGATAAGCAGGGATGTTGTCTTTGATGAGGCAAAATCATGGAATTGGGATAATAAGCAACAAAAGGTTAGCACTGAAGGTATAATACCAGTTGATGATGAAGAAGTTGCTGCAGTAGACAATAATGAAGCTCATGATAACAATAATACTCCAATACAAGATATAGATATGGATATTGGTTATGACAGCACAGATGCTGAAGATGAACCAACAGAAGGAACAAGCAACAATAGTGAAGATGAAAATGTGCAATTGGGAAAGAGAATAAGAAAACCACCTAGTCATTTTGAAGATTTTGTAATGGGTCCAGAAGCTGAAGAGGAGCAAGAATTGCAAAATCTTGCTGTCTACAGTAGTCTTGAGGATCCATACACTTATGATGAGGCCAGTCAAAAGCAAGTGTGGAGAGATGCTATGGATGCTGAAATTCAAGCTATAGAGGACAACAACACTTGGGAACTAACAAACCTGCCTGAAGGTTCAAAGGCTATTGGAGTCAAATGGGTCTTTAAGACTAAATACAATGAAACTGGAAAGATTGACAAATACAAAGCCAGATTAGTTGCTAAAGGATACACACAAAAGTATGGAATTGATTATAATGAAGTTTTTGCACCAGTTGCAAGGTGGGAAACTATCAGAACTGTGTTAGTTTTAGCTGCAAGTAAAGGGTGGTGTGTGTATCAGCTGGATGTCAAAAGTGCATTTCTACATGGAGATCTATCTGAGGATATCTATGTGGAACAACCATTAGGATACCAGGATGGTGATCAAAGGAAGGTGTATAAATTGAAGAAAGCATTGTATGGGTTGAAACAAGCTCCCAGGGCTTGGTATAGCAAGATTGAAGCTCATTTCATAGTTGAAGGATTTGAAAAGTGCCCTTCTGAACATACACTATTTGTCAAACACAGTGACAATGGTGACATTCTTATAGTCAGTGTGTATGTAGATGACTTAATAGTCACTGGAAGTAATCAAAGCCTTATTGATTCTTTCAAGCAGTCAATGACAAGGAAATTTGCTATGTCAGATTTGGGTAAAATGAAATTCTTTCTTGGAGTTGAAGTATGTCAAACTGATGAAGGAATCTTCATTCACCAGAAGAAGTATGCCTCAGAAATCTTAGCAAAATTTGGAATGGAAGATTGCAATGCAGTCAGCAGTCCCATTGTAACTGGCTGTAAGCTAGTGAAAAATGAGGCAGGTAAAGCTAGTGATGAAACTCAGTACAAGCAAATGGTTGGAAGTTTGATGTATTTGCTTGCTACTAGGCCTGACCTAGCTTACTCAGTGTGTCTTGTAGCTAGATTCATGGAAAGGCCAACTGAAATGCACACAGCAGCAGTCAAAAGGATTATGAGGTATGTTAAAGGCACAGTGGGTTATGGCTTGCTATACAAGAAAACTGGTATGGAATTGCAACTCAATGGATGGACAGATTCTGATTATGCAGGGGATCTTGATGACAGAAAAAGTACATCTGGATATGTTTTTATGTTAGGAAATGGTGCTATTTCATGGTCTTCCAAAAAACAGCCCATTGTGACTCTTTCAACAACAGAGGCTGAATTTATTGCTGCAGCCTCATGCTCTTGTCAATGTACCTGGATCAACAATGTGCTGAAGCATCTGAAGGTTAAGCAAAACAAGTCTACTATGATTCACTGTGATAATAGCTCCTCCATCAAGTTGTCAAAAAATCCCATTTTACATGGAAGATGTAAACATATAGATGTTAGATTCCACTTTCTTAGAGACCTTGTTAAAGATGGAGTCATTGAATTGGTGCATTGCAAGTCTCAAGATCAGTTGGCAGATGTTATGACTAAGCCATTGAAGCTGGATACCTTCTGCAAACTTAGAAGTAGCTTGGGAATGATTGATTTGGTTTGTTTAAACTGAATTTGTGCATTATATGCTTGACTGTCAAATGAGTATTCAGTTTAAGGGAGGGTGTTAGTAGTATGTTAGTAGCTGTTTTAGTATATGGGCTTAGTCTAGTAGTTTTGGGCCTTGCGTTTGTATCAAGCCCATTGCTCTTATGTTGTAATGCCTATATAAAGGCGTGTATTGAGCAATTTGTCAATTAATGAGAAAGCCTTTACAACAAAAATAAATACATAGATTCATATAGCATATAACTTATAAGCATAGTAGCACAGCACACCTTCCGAAACATCAATCAGGCTTGAAAAGTACCATTCCCATGGATTTGTGTGTCTTTTTCTTTCGTGGTCCCTATTCTTTATGTTTTTATTGGTTACTAGAGATTGATAATTCCATATTTTCAAATATTCAAACCGAAACCGTTGACTATAACTTTGAGTTGTACTTTTTTTTTCATTTATTAGAAATACGTCATTTTGCACACTCAACATATAGTTTCGACATTATGTCAATAAGTTTCCCCTTTGGCTAGTTGACTTTCTATACTTAAACACTTCACAACCAATCTCATGTTAGTAGCTACTCTATTATGTCGACATTTTACAACATTATTTTTTTTCTTAATTAATTCTACAACATTGTTAATCTAATAAAATAAACATCAAACCATATGAATGCAAACAAATCCATCGTTGTTGCCGTCATTAACTTGAAGAATGCACGTTACAATGTGTAACTTCTAAATTAACATATGAAATATTCAATCTCTATTATTTCCAATACTAAAAAAAATACCCTAAGCTATATATCCTTATATATGTTGCATCTTATATCAATAGTTTCCTCACACACTCTCTCTCTCTCTCATTCGATTTCTCTCATATGCTTTGAGTTTCTAACTAATTAACCATCGAAATGGGATTTAAAATTAACATCAAAGAATTTGTTTTGTCTATTTTGATCTTCCTCATAATCCCAACTCTAATAGCCGCAGAATGTACGTGCGATGAAGAAGATGAAGATAGAGACAAAAGCAAAGCCCTACGTTACAAAATAGCGGCTTTAGTATCGATACTAGTTGCAAGTGCAATTGGTGTTTGCATTCCACTTCTTGGAAAAGTGATACCCGCCTTAAGCCCCGAAAAAGATATATTTTTTGTCATCAAAGCCTTTGCTGCCGGTGTGATATTGTCCACCGGTTTCATTCATGTTCTTCCTGATGCTTTTGAGAATCTTACTTCTCCTTGTTTAAATGAACATCCTTGGGGTGATTTTCCGTTCACCGGTTTTGTAGCTATGTGCACTGCTATGGGGACTCTTATGGTGGATACTTATGCTACTGCTTATTTTCAGAACCATTATACTAAAAAAGCACCAACACAAGTTGAGAGTCATGATCATGAGGCAACCTCAGATGTGGAGCATGAAGGACATGTGCATGTTCATACTCATGCATCACATGGTCATGCACATGGTCCTGTTTCTTCGCATCCATCATCAGAACTTCTTCGTCATAGAGTTATATCACAGGTATTAATAATGTAAATTTAATTGTAAAAAAATGTTAATTTAATTTAATTATTATATATTGACGGTGTAAGATATTTTTACATGATTGTATGTATGTATGTATAAAATTCTTTTTGAGTACCCATCATAATAGTAAACTCTAATAATATATTTAATTTTAATTTATAATCATATCATGCACAATAATACATATAATTGATTGATAAATAATGTTGAAATTTTCAATTTGTATCAATTGCATGTGATGAAATATTGTTTTGATTTGATTATAGGTATTGGAGTTGGGAATTATTGTTCACTCAGTTATAATAGGAATTTCTGTGGGTGCTTCAGAGAGTCCTAAAACAATAAGACCACTTGTAGCTGCGTTGACTTTTCATCAGTTTTTTGAAGGCATGGGACTTGGAAGTTGTATAACCCAGGTATTTTGAGGGTATCTCAGCCATTCATTTTATTTTTACAATTGATTGTTCAAAACATTAAAAAAAATTAGATGATAATTAATGATCAAAACTGGTCAATCTACTGTGAAAATTGCACTACATACAGACGATCTTTCTCGTATAATATACATCCATAAACTATTGGAAAATGATTTAATTTTTATCAAGCTATATGTTTGTGAATGTACATGGGACCATGTGTCAATTGTTTGGTTGGTGTGAAACATGAAATGGAACTATTAGTCAGGAATAAGTTTCAAATATATGTACGGTTGGACTATAAAGATAAGATACTTTAATATAGTAGTAGTACTTAGGTACCGTTTGGCCTAGCTTTTTTTTGCAATAAAAGCTACTTTAAACTTAAAGTTAAAAAGAAGAACTTTAAAAATAAAGCTAAAGTTGTTTGGTCATTTTATTTTCTATTTTGTTTTAGAAGCTGTTTTTTCACAATAATTACTATAAATGAATCATTTAATTAAATTCTAAAAAATGAATACCAAGAAATATGATATTTTCTTTCTTAATAAGTGTTAAATTAATTTTACAAATAATTATGTTAAATAAATGAAAATATTTTAAAAGAGTAATTATTTAAAGTTGTTTGCTTTAAAATGATTATTAACTATAATTATAAATGAAAAAATTAAAATAAAAACACAAATAGGAAAAATGATATGATGATGACTGATTTTTTTACTAATGATGATGACTGACGAGTAGTGTTTGTTTTAATATATAAGTAGATAAAACAACAACAAAACAATTACGCAGGCCGGATATATCATATGCATGTTAGAATTAGAAAATAAAATAAATATTTAAAATACCGATTGAATTGTCTCATGCGGGAATCGAAGGAGGTAACCACCGAAAAGCTAATTTCTGTTAGAAAAAGTTACATGGATTAACTTAATTGAAAGTACTTTATTGGCATATTTAACACATATAAAATAAGTTGCTTTTTTTATTAAGTACTTTTAAAAAAACTGTTTGGCCCAACTTTTTTATTAAGGAGTAAAAAAGTTCAAAATAAGCTAGGCCAAACGGTACCTTATTTGACTTATATATGTTTATTTTTCATTAGATAACTTATTCGACGTCTCAAGCATTTTATGACCTTCTATTATATATGTTGAAAAGATACCAAAACTCTTATTGTTTATTTAAAGATATGATCATGTTTTGGAACTTTGACTTTTTTTATTCTCTTTACCTTTTTTTTTTTTCCTGGCCATGCACCATTTTTAGTATGCGTATATCTTAATTGGTGACACTTAGCCTGCCCAAGTGATTTTAAATTTGTGCACCACATCCAATTCCTATTTTATACCATAAGAGCCCGTTTAGTGCACAGGATAAGAGACAGGATAGGATAACTATATCATATTATGTCTCAATCCAGTGTTTGGTGACACAACAGGATATGATAAGTTAATCCTGAAGCTTATCCTATCTTGTTTCTCTAGTTAAAATCCTTATCCTGAATTTGAGCTGGGTTACCAGCAGGATAGGATAAGAAAAAAAAAATCGTTGATTTATTCTAAAAAATATATTTTAAAATAAAAAATTGAAAATTAATAAAATAATTTGATAGTAAATTAATAATAAAATAATTAATTTTTAAATATATATGTGATTTTCTCACAAGGGTAATTTTGTAATTTATATAATCTAAAAAATCAAAATTCTCCTAAAATTACAATATTTTAAATTAAAATAATTATTAAAAAATTGCAAAATAAGAATATTAATTTAAATTTAATAACAACTTAAATATAATTCTTTTGCAATGGTAGTTTTATTATTTAAATATATCATATATTTATTTAGCTTATCTAACATGTATAATTGAGTTATTTATTTGATCATGATTCATATAAAAAACTTAATTTGTTTATTTTCTCATAATTTGTATTTAAAATTTAAAGTTATTTGATTACTTTTTCTTTTTGTACAATTACTTATTTATATTTTTATTTATAAAATTCAAAGTATTACAATATAATTTTTAACAAATAACAATTGTTTTACGAGAGTAATTTTGTCATTTAAATATGTTATGTATCTTATCATATTGGTATGAACAAATATATATTAAAAATATGATATAATAGTTATCATGTTTGTTATCCTGTGTGCACCAAACACATGATAGGATAACTGAGGATAACTGTTATCCTGCTGATATCCTATCCTATCACTATCCTGTTGTATATCTTATCCTGTCACTATCTTATCCTGCGCACCAAACGGGCCCTAAGATCCATAGCCAGTTTCCATCCATTTCTTTTTTATTGATTAAAATTCATGAGTTCCACTAAATTGGAACTGAAAAAAGATTCAACCAATTGAAAAAAGTACGTTAAACATGTCTTTGTAACATTTATTCTGTTTATAATAATGAAGAAGACGTCGTTGCATTACCATTATGTCATTCTCTTCAATATATTTTGTTTTTTACCCTCAGTATCCGGCTCACTAGACCGTTTAATCTGGTTCGGGAGGTCAGTTTTCAGCCCCCTCCTGATTGCAGTTGTGGGAATCGAATCATAAGCCTTCCTACCAAGTTCGGCATCAATCACCACTGGACCAATCTTTCTGACCAATTTTGCTTAAAACAAAGTCATTAAAGAAAAAACTATGCATAGATACTTTAAAGAAAGGATCATGTTTTTTTTTGTTTTGACAATAAGAAAGAGTCATGTTAACATGAGCACATATTAAGGATTCTAAAAAAAGCCCTTTAAAAATAACTTTAGAGAAAAAGTTTATATTATTCATTTATATTATAAAATCATATAAACTGAATTAGTAAAAAAAAACTAATTCTTCCAAAACATTAGGCAGAAATTACGTTGTGTCAACATATGCAGGCATCATATCATATAAAAAACAAAACTCATAATCTTAGAATTAAGTTATGTGTTTATTATATTTTAAAAGCTTTTGTATACCTTGTAATTCAATGTAAAGAAGAAAAGATTAACTTACATTGTTAGTTGATGACTTACCATAAGTGCAAACATCATTGCAGGCTAATTTCAAGAGTCTATCAATTACAATCATGGGATTGTTCTTTGCTTTGACAACTCCGGTAGGAATTGGAATTGGTTTAGGGATCAGCAGTGTTTATGATGAGAATAGTCCAACCGCTCTTATTGTTGAAGGAGTCTTCAATGCAGCTTCAGCTGGAATATTAATCTATATGGCACTTGTTGATCTTCTTGCAGCTGATTTTATGAATCCAAGAATGCAAAAGAGTGGTAGGCTTAGATTAGGATGCAATCTATCTCTTTTACTAGGTGCTGGTTGTATGTCTCTTTTGGCCAAATGGGCTTAGGTGTTTGTGTATATATATTTTTTAGTTTTGATTTCTCATTTCCTTCCAAATTTTTCATTTAAAGTCGCTATTGATTTTATGTGAGACCTACTTGCTTGATAATTTGAGAGTATGTATCCAACAACTAACGAGAACAAGTTATATAAGCAGATTTGTACGTGGTATCCACAACTAACTTGCTAAAATGGAAATTAATACCATACATTCTTACGGTGTGGCATGACAATTTTGTCAGGTTTTAAGAAAGTTTTTCAAAATTTTATTAATTCTTTTATTAGAATAATTTCAATAAACGAATTTTGATTAAACCATTAATCACAAATTAAATAAAATGAATTTTAGGATTACCTCTTGTAACATGCTTTAATTTAAAAAACGATTCCATCGATCAACAGCGAAGCAGGTGTAGCAATGTCTCTATTCCACACGAACAGAGTTTATCCGATAATCGGTGCTACCCAAATTTAAATGGAGCTTTAGAAAGAATAAGATTTGGAGAGCGGCTAGGGTTTCTAAATTTTGTCCTAACTAAATAATTCATAATTTAGCGCCCTAATGAGTCTTATTTATAAACTCATTGGCACACAACATATCTTATGGTGCACTGCCCGCACATTTCACTTACCTATGGTGTACAATGTGTTCTAGATCGGCTAAAAGCCCAACATATGAGAAGGTCCATCAAAATGAGATAAGAAGCATGTGGCAGAATGACCACGACGAACATACAAACGAGCACGGACTAAAGGTGAAGAGCCTAAACCGTCCTCATGTGCTCGTATGAAAGGACAATACAAGTGTTATTAGTGGTAGATCCACTCTACATGAAGGACCCCACAGTACTGTAAACCTTAATATTCTCCCATATATACATATGCTCATATATCAATCCCTAAGTATGACATTATGCGCCTCCATTTACACTCTTTAAACCTCTTTCATATACTGACTTGAGCGTCAGAGTGCTAACATGACTACAGGTACCCTTCCCCCCAACACACAAAAGCCGGAATAGTCAAGCTCATCACCATCATCAACACTCTACCACTAGCTGAGACATCGTTGTTCAGAAGTCGATGCTGCCAGCTCAAATCATTTCTAAACGCCTAGTTCACTACTGTATACTATTACCTGTTTGTAAAATTAGTGCTTTAATTACATAGAGCTTTATAGGACCAAACAGGGAAACTACATTTATGAAGCTTTATATTCTTTATATTAGGCGTGTCCGTGTCGGACACGGTGTCAGACACCGACTTTTATGATAACACTACATTATGTTATTTTTAAAATTATTATCGTTGTCGACGTGTCAGTGTCGGTGTAGTGTCAGATGTCCGTATATGTGTCAGTGCTTCATATAACATTTATTTATTTACTAAACCAAAGAAATATACTGATGAAAGATATCTGAAGCACAAGGTGAGCTAAACATACAAACTATAATTATAAATCACAAAGTAAAAATTAAACCATAGCTAAAGCATAACCAGAAAAAGCTAACACCAAACCAACACAAAATTTACTATAAAAATGAAAAAACATAGCATTCAACACACCGTAATGTGTACCAACATTACACCATCAATACAACACTTTTACCATAGCTAAAGCATAATAAAAAATAAGCTATCACCAAACCAACACAAAATCTACTATCAAAATGAAAAAACATAGCATTCAAACACACTATAAAGTGTACCAACATTACACCATCAATAAACACTTTTACCATAGCTAAAGCATAAAAAAAAAAAAAAAAAAACACAAAACCAACACAAAATCTACTATCAAAATGAAAAAACATAGCATTCAAACACACTGTAAAGTGTACCAACATAGGGACTATTCTTGACAATATAACAAAATGTAGGGACTAAAAATATATTTAACCCTATTTTTAATAGAGTAAAATTACAATGAAATATATAAAATTTAGAATATTATTAAAACTAATAAGGACAAATTAGTAAACTTGGTGATAATCAATTTTATTATATTAGAAGGAGACAACATTTTGTCACTCAATTTTACTATATTTTTATTTAATTTTATATGAAAAATAAAATATAAAAGTAATGTATTGATAAATATTAAAAAAATTACGGGATAAATGTTTGTGGTTGATACCTATGTTACGGGACAAGTGTTGATTTAATAATTTTTCGGGAAAGAACTCAATAGTGTCACTTATATTTTAATTTTAACAATATTTTTTAACAAATTATTATAATTTTAATGATAAATCCGTGTCATTTATTTTGGGATAGAGAGAGTATTTAATTTGGTGAGATATTTACACTATATAAATAGATATAATAAATTTGTTTTATGAAAAAAAAATGGCAAGTAATTTGTTGAGAAAAATAGAGAAATCCTAGTTTCCTCCTCTTCGAGTCAAAATCCTCTCCTTTTTTTTTTTTTTTTGACGCAATCCTCTCCATTTTTATAATTACTAAAAATTTTAAAAATATAATTGAAATAATGTGATACTTTGTGTGTCATATTATTTAATATGTATATATTCTAAATTTTTTCAAAATTATAGTAATTGGTAGAATAAATAGAGAGAATTTTGTTAAAAAAAAAATAGAGAGAATTTTGACTCTCCTCTTTACATCGAGTCCAGGCTCCCTCCATTTAATGTATCATCCATTTAGACAATTAATTGTATGGTTGTGTGACATGTGTAAAACAACAATCTAATGGCTGAGATCACAACAATACACGCCTTTCTTGTTCTCTTTCTTCTTACCCATCATAACAACAGTAGCCTTCAGTTTTCAATCGCCGCCGCCGCTGGCCACTTCATCTTCTTCATCTCATCACTCCTTCTTTCTCTTTGCAACATTTTTTGCAATATGATTTGTGATGTTGTTTTTGAAAAAAAATTCAAAAGATTGAAAATTGAAACAGAACTAATAGCATCCATTTTGTTGCAAAATTGTGAATAATAGAAATTGCTAATGTTCCTTTGTGAATCGCTTTCGACAAATCATTTACTTTCTAACGGCGGCGAAGAATGTGTGTGGTAGATTGGTTCGACCGGCAAGATAGCTGCAACGACGGCGGTTACCGGAGGAACAAGGAAGAGGCAACAACGATGAAAGATGTAAACGACGCTGGTTTAAGCCGGAGATGGCAGAGGCGGCGACGTTGAGAAGAAGATGGAAGAGGCAACAATGCAGTGAGGAGAAACTAAATGGTTTTGTTGTGATCTCAGCCATTAGATTGTTTTTTTAACGGATGTCACATCCATACAATTAATCGGGTAAACGAAGGATATATTATATACATTAAATGGAGCGAACTCAACTCCTTTACATTGCTCTCCCTCACATGCGGGACCACTAGCATCCCATCCCTTCCTTCACGCGCTAGTCATCTATTTTTAGTTTTTAAAAAATTTATTATTTTATTTTTATGAACAGATATGTCGCCATTTTGAAATAAGTTTCTACACAATTACATGAGTAGTTGACTTTCAATATTTCAACACTTGAAAACTTTACTAATTACTTCAATTTATGTCGACATTCTAATTACATTCTTATTAAACAACATGAACTCATCATACATTATGTTGCCGCCATTACGTAGGTATCTACAACTAACTCACGTAACCCTAGAAAACATATTCACATAACCATATTTCATTTGTTCACTATACACATACACACTCTCTTCGTCGATCTAATCTAACCATATTCAAATGGGGTTCAAAAAAAGTATTAATCAATTTGTTTTTACTATTTTGATCCTATTAATAATTCCGACTCTAATCGCCGCTGAATGCACATGTGATAAGGAAGATGAAGATAGAAACAAAGCCAAAGCTCTATTTTACAAAATAGCTGCTTTGATATCGATACTAATTGCAAGTGCAATTGGTGTTTTCATCCCACTTCTTGGTAAAGTGATACCGGCATTAAGCCCTGAAAAAAATATATTCTTTGTCATCAAAGCCTTTGCGGCCGGGGTGATATTATCCACCGGTTTCATTCATGTTCTACCTGATGCTTTTGAGAATCTTACTTCTCCTTGTTTAAATGAACATCCTTGGGGTGATTTTCCGTTCACCGGTTTTGTGGCTATGTGTACCGCTATGGGGACTCTTATGGTTGAAACTTATGCCACTGCTTATTTTCAGAATCAATATTCTAAAAAGGCTCCGGCACAGGGTGAGAGTCATGTGGCGGTCTCGGACGTGGAAAAGGAAGCCGGAGAGCATCATGGACATGTGAATGTTCATACTCATGCATCACATGGTCATGCACATGGCCGCGTTTCTTTGGATCAGAACTCGGATCAGTCGTTAGAACTTCTTCGTCATAGGGTTATATCAGAGGTACTAGTTATAATAATATATTCAATTTTTATTATAATATATGTAAAATAATATATATCCGTTTCCCTTGATTGATAAATATGTACTTCTTAGCTTGCATTGTGATGAATTGTTTTAATTTGATTATAGGTGTTGGAGTTGGGAATTATTGTTCACTCTATTATAATAGGAATTTCTTTAGGTGCTTGTGAGACTCCAAAAACCATAAGGCCACTAGTAGCTGCATTGACTTTTCATCAATTTTTTGAAGGCATGGGACTTGGAAGTTGTATAACTCAGGTAATGTACATAACTTTATTGTATATATTGCTATATATCATTCAAATTATGGAAACTGATTTAATTCGTAGCAAAGCCATTGGTTGGTGTAAAACATAAAGCTATGAGTTAATTAATTAGGATAAGATTAAGACATTTCAATCGTTGGTTTCTTGAAGTTAAATTTTAAGTATGTGAACTTTTTATCAAAATTGGATTGATCATTGCGATTGCGGATGCAGTAGCGGTCATTGCCATTGTGGTCATTCTGGTTGTTGCAATGCCCAATATAATGCGGCTATTGCGGCGTGTGAAATCATTTTAAAACTTTCACAAACAATATAAAAGGACACTCTTATGTCACTGCACTATTTAAACATCATTGTAGAGTCTCAACTTATTTTGTATATTTCACGGTTGAAAGATTGTTAAATTATAATATTTTTCATTAATTTTGACTCAAATATGGCCAAAATTGTCTGATATCCTTATACAGTTACTACTTATTTGTTTGTTATAAAATATATCCTATTTTGGATGAAACATGAACTTTTCTAATTGAACTTATAGAAATTAATCAAGAAAACAATATATTAAAACTGAACTACAAAAATATTTTTGATACATGAGAAACTCAATAATCACTCTTTTACATGTTGACTTATTGGAAGTGGAATCATTGCAGGCTAATTTCAAGAATCTATCAATTACACTAAGGGGATTATTCTTTGCTTTGACAACTCCAGCTGGGATTGGAATTGGTATAGCGATCAGTAGTGTCTATGATGAGAACAGTTCAACTGCCCTTATTGTTGAAGGAATCTTCAATGCAGCTTCAGCTGGGATCTTAATCTATATGGCACTTGTTGATCTTCTTGCAGCTGATTTTATGAATCCAAGAATGCAAAAGAGTGGTAGACTTAGATTAGGATGCAATCTATCTCTTCTACTAGGAGCTGGTTGTATGTCTCTTTTGGCCAAATGGGCTTAGAAGCTTTTTTTTTTTTTTAGTTTAGTTAGTTTTTCTTTTAGTTTCAAATTGTTCATTTAAAGATGTTGATGATTTTCTTTTATTATATAGTTATAAATTAAAGAGTTTGTTTGAAGTTGTTGCTGTCATTGATTTATTATCTGTGTTTCATCATTCTTAAAGATTTGATTCTGTATAATATGCAGTGTGTCAATTAACTTATATTCACTTGTCGAAGAAAATAAAGAAAAGGGATATCTCTAAATTATGTTTCATGTCAAACATGATTATGGTTCAAGTTCAAGTGATAATGAAAAAGTCTACATAAATGAAAAAACTTTTATATTGCATTCTTATTTTACAATTCAACCAAATTCTCACTCGCTCTTTGCACTTACTTATCTTTATTATTTTCATTTTTTCACTCTCTAATGGCGCCAAATAATCCAACTCCATATGCCGAAGTGGCAAATGGAGTACCTCCCAACGATAGATGTCCAAATGTGCAGCTCATGAAGAGCTACCCCTTCTTCCATTTCAAATAACCCCTTTCAAGTTGAGTAGCATTGATGTCGCGAGGCATGCTTTCCATCAGAACCATCAATATGCTGCGAAACATTTTGGAAGTTCTGATGAAAAGCTTGCCTCGTGAGATCGATGCTACTCAGCTTGAAATGGGGATATTGTAAATGGAAGAAGTAGTAGCTGTTCATGAGCTGCACATTTGGGCCATCACAGTTGGAAAGATTTTGCTATCATGTCATGTTAAAATCAACCGCCATGCCGACACTGACATGGTATTGGCTTCCTTTGATAATATGACACCAGCAGCAAATATCTTTTTGCCAAGAGGTTGGAATATGCTCATTTGCATGCAACTTCCATTGATACTTATGTTTGTGGGAGTCACTGAGATTGTGTAAGGGATCAGAGCTAGCAACTTTGGTGTGAAAGTGGATCTTGTAAGTAAGTTTCTGTTTGGTTAGAAGCAGCAACCAGTTTTAATCCTTCAATTGTATCATGAAAACTGGTCAGGATTTTTTATGGATGTAGCTAATAGGTGAAAGGGTGCTATTTTATAGTTTAATTTAATTTCATATATTAATTGTTTCTACCAATAAAATATCACATGACATCACAAAGATGGAACCTTGTAACTTAATTTCTTATAACAATGGGTTTGTCTTTGTCCATTGCCGTTGAGGATGGGTCCCTAATACTACAATTGCATGCACCTCAATTATTACTCTGTTTTTGTGTCCAATTAAAATCGGTTGTTGTTTGTTGTAGAGACAATGATGTATAACACATAAAGAAAACAAAACTACGTATAGAGAAATTTATTGGATGTATTGGATTAAAAAGAATTTGATGTATATTTTGTATGAATTAATGTATGTGTGTATGCAAGTTCCTAATAAGGAATGAAATACTAAATAATTAATACACAATGAGACATTCTTATAATTGAAAGTTGGGTCTAATTCAACCCAATAAAATCGGCCTGTAAGGTGAGAATTATCCTTACTTTTTTTTCACTAAGAGAATTATTCTTACTTATAAACACATATTCATGTCATCCCACAACTGATGTGAAACTTCTTAATAGACATAATACTTGTGCAAAAGTTTAGTTAAAAAAAAAAATACTGTGCAAAATACTCATTAGTGTAGAGTTTCTTAGCTTAATAGGGTTTATCTCTATCATTTTGCATAAAACAATGTGATCTAATCTTGGCTATAGGATGAAGAAAATTCGTTGTAAAACGTTGTAAAACAATGTTGGGCTCCCATGTGACATGTCCTATCATTTAATCCGATATTTTTAAACTCCTTATAAGTTATAATCAATATTATTGTGATCTAAAAACCCTTTACTAAGACTCATGTTGCAATTGGTGTGTCACTTTTCAATCTAGATAAACTATTTTCTTTACTAATTAGTAAAACTAAGTGCATGGCCTTTTTGTATATGTTTTAATGACAACAACAAAATTTATGAAATAATAAATGATAAGATTTATAAATAGTGAGATCTATTAATATTTGCACTTTAGTTTTTGTCTAAAGAATTAGAATCACATGAGTGGAAGCTTGAAGCCACCCATCAAAAAGTGCATTGCATATAGTCACCGATGAAAAATTCATAGCAGCATAAAAAAATTACAACACTATAGTATCACAAGCTTCATGATGATATCAAAAGACTATTTATTGAAATTATAAGATGATTATTTAAAGATTCAAGAAAGAAGAAGAACGCCAGAAAGAGTTACAGATACATTTTACGTTGATCTTTAAATCATATCTAAAAGAGATTAGGCAAAATACATAAGATTTCATTCAAGAGAATGATTGTGCACCTTCAGAATACATTTGTGCCTAAACTAAAACATCTCAAAGATACTTAATGGAAAAGAAATGTGTGCAAGCAGCACCAAGATCAGGAGGGTTCCAGAGAGTGTTTGAGAGGAGCGTCCGCACAGGACACCACAATTTTAGGGGCACCAATTTTTTTCCACTTAGTGTGTGTTTATGTGCGTGTGGACAATCGTGTGTGCGTGCGTACAATCATGTGTGCGTGCGTCCGTGTGTTAAAATAAATAAATTTAATAATTATTAAACTAAAGTTTAAAATAAACTTAGACTTTTATGATCTTGATAATAAAATCTATTTGAAGAATTAAAAGTTATCAGAGAGATTTTAACAATTAAAAGTATAATCTTA
This sequence comes from Trifolium pratense, assembly GCF_020283565.1. Classification (NCBI taxonomy): domain Eukaryota; kingdom Viridiplantae; phylum Streptophyta; class Magnoliopsida; order Fabales; family Fabaceae; genus Trifolium; species Trifolium pratense. Next base: position 71,532,461 of record NC_060060.1, read on the forward strand.
ACTTTTCTTTCACATTATATATTTTTATATGACTTATAAAATAAATGGGACACCAAAATTATAACTTGCATAGGGAACCCAAAATCTCAGGGACGGCTCTAGTGGCAGAATATATGAGATTGTTGAAGTTGATGGCAGATCATTTGAGATAAGAGATTCTTCACTGCGGATGATGAAATCATTCTGAGAATTCGTTTAGCCTAAGAGAATGTATTAAATTAAACATGTTTTATGACGGCAATAAGAGTCAAGCTATCTTGGCCGCCGTAAATCCCGACTTCAAATCCACCGATTTCTTCACCATTTTACTTTAAATCAACTCGCATAAACAACTTCAAACCCACTTGATTTCTTCACCATTTTACTTTAAATCAACTCCCAAATAAGAGATTATAGTTCAATTCTTAGGTTCATTTTTCATCACTTGTCAGCTGGCCCAATTGCTTCTCATGATACGTGAATAATAAAACTATAAAAGGTAGTAGTAAATGGAATTTGTCCTTTGGCTTGAGAAAATTTTACTGTGTGGGCCCATTTCCAGAAAATATTGTGGACTTAATTCTATATTTGGTCCTTAAGTTTATTTTAAATTTTAGTTTGGTCCCATATATTTAAATAATTTTAAATTGGTCTCTTATGTTACTTATGTTAATTTTTTGTATTTTTCGTTAAATTTTGACTTAATTTCATCTAATTTTCTATTAAATTTTGAGTAAACTCGCAGCATCCAAGTTAATAGCATAAAACGGCATACTCATGCCTACAAATAATGTGATAAATTAAAGTAACCAGAATACCTATGCCTCCGGATCTGCATCATTGACGAACTTAATCACCGTGTGAATCAGTAATTGACTGAGGTTGATCTGCCAATTCAATCAAACGAACACCGCAACAAGACAGGAATACAAACACTGCACAAAGACGAGACGACGAAATCACAAAAAAAACATACAAAAGAAAATTTAATCTATGTGAAAATCACCTATTTAGATTAAAGCAAATAGAAAAAAGATGTAAAGGGGTGATTTTGGGTAAAAAAGACCCAAAATCACCCCATTTTTTATGAAAGGAAGAGAAGAAAACTTAGAGAGACGGAGGAGCTTGTCTCTCTAAAAGAATTAGGGCCGACTCAATTTGATTAGCAATGTATTTGTTGATTTGTGAGTAAGAGAAAGTGGGTAACTGTGATGATGGTGGTGGTTGCGAAGACTCTCTCCTCCAATGATGAGTGCGCACTATCATTTCATTTTTATGAGACACTGTTTATATTAATTAAAAAAATTGAGATTTACACGGACTGTCTACAGTAAATAAATCTGCAGTGAATAATTCAATGCAGATGATCCGGCCCTTTTAAATAGGGAGGGATGTTGATATATATGGTCATTGTTCCACTTCCATGGATTGAATATTCAAACTAGAAAACAAAACGTTCTAGTGGTTTCTTCTAAAGCTAGGTTTATGTCATCAATCATGTACAATGTAGGTTCATTTGTGATAGATTGAGTTATGAAGAAGCAAAATAAGGTTATCCTTTCAACTTTCCTTTCATTTAGTCATTTAGCAATTTTAAGGTTAATAGATATAAGTGGGCTTGGGTTAGGAGATACTTTTCTTTTTCATTGGGCCAAATAAAAATTACTACTAAAACCAACTGATACTTATTTTTTTTTTTACCATTATTAGTAACTTGGTTATTACGAGCAACACACTTTTTAACAAACACACTCTCTTCTATTGGTTAAAATTTATATGGGTCCCATAAAAATTATATAGGTCCACATTTTTTTATGGGACCCATGTGAATTTCAACCAATAAAAGAGTGTGTTGGAGTGTGTTTGTTAAAGAGTGTGTTGCTAGCATTATTCTTACATGTAATATTAGTATTCTTACATGTAATATTAGTATTTGCTTAAAAAAAATGTAATATTAGTATCATGTATAAAGGTTACATAAGAATTAAATGTACCAAACGAAATACTAAAGAGTATAAAATACTTAATAATGTGAAATTAATATATTTTAGTAGTATAAAACTATCAATAGTATGTAGTTATTTGTTTAATATTATTTTATGTCTTATAAAAAATACAAAAATATAAAACTAATTAAAAACGGTCTGACCCGGTAAGCACGCCGGTTTAATGACCGGTCCGGTTCTGATTACCGTGATATAACCTCAACATATAAAATAAAAGGTAACTAGTCTAATCGGATTTAACGGTCATCGAAGCAACATTTAAATTACCCAATGAAGCAAAAGATTGAAAATAATCTTTCCCAATTTTGGTGTCAGACAAAGTCTTGGGGCAGAAGATTGAAAATACTCTAATAATCGAGAAAAATTGGTACCTTTTATGAAGCAAAAGACACCAATGCTAATTATGCAATTTTCCTCTTTCATATCAAGTTTAATTCTCAATGCAACCTGTTATAAAACAACGCAGATTAGTACATGTTAAATTTTAAAGTTGAAATAAATCAAAAATGGAAACAAAAAAGAAATGAACTTGCCTTGATAAGTGGATTAAACTGTCATCGAGATAATATTTATCATCTCAGTTTATACATCGAATAGCAATTGAACTTAATGGTCGTGAAGACAACAATTAACCATTTCATACTTTATTAAGCCAATAGCAATTAGACTTAAACTCATATAGACAACATTTAATTATCCTCAGATAATTTACATAGCCATTAGCAATTGGACTTAAGCGTCATCGAGGCAACCATAACCATATCAAAATAGCAATTGCACTTAAAGGTCATCGAACCAACATTTAACCATCCCAATATTTATTGGACATATCGAGGATCCATTTAACCATCTTAGAATTTGTTGGACTTTAACTTTAACGGTCATCAATGCAACATATAACCATCCCCAATTTATTTTACCAATAACAATGGGACTTAAAAGTCACTGAGGCAACATTTAAGCATCTCAAGATAATTTACATAGCCAATAGCAATTTGACTTGAGCATCGTCGAGATAACCATAAACATATCAAAATATCAATGACACTTAAAGGTCATGGAGCCAACATTTATTGAACATATCGAGGCAACATTTAACCATCTCAGAAATTATTGGACCTTAACGGTCATCGAGGCAGCATATAACCATACTAATATTTATATACCAATAACAATGGCACATAAAAGTCATCGAGCCAACATTAAACCATCTCAAGATAATTTACATAGTCAATACCAATTCGACTTAAGCGTCGTCGAGGCAACCATAACAATATCAAAATATCAATTGCACTTAAAAGTCATCGAGCCAACATTTATTGGACATATAGAGGCAACAAAAAAGAGGCCTGACTAGGGACGATTATTTACTTTGGTTTTTCTTAAGACTTTATTTTGGTTTATGTGGGCTACTTGTGGCCCATACATGCTAGCCCGTGTTTTAAATGGGTTTATTCGGGCTAGGCTAGAAGCAACACCCCCTCCCCTTTCCCAAACAGACCCTAAGATTTTCACAGCCACTGGATCCAGTAATCAAATTTTGAATAGCCCCTCACTTAGCTAGGTGTTCCTTCAGGGTGTGGTATTTTACCCATCAACAGAAGCATGCACCAAAAGGGAATAATGATGTGACTCGTGTGATTGCTTTCAGCAACAAATCAAATCACACTCATTCCAACAAACAAACGTGAAACAAATTAAAAGAATACTCACGCCTAACAGAAATTAAAATATATGACTGCATTGTGCTGAGGATCAATAAAGCAACTCACAGAAGCTAGCGTTTCATATATAGGACAAATGATTTTATCAAGGAACTTTGCACAACCATCATCAGCTGACCGCAGCTTCAGCTTCTCCGTGATCCAAAATAGTGTCTCCAGTTCTTTTGCCATCTGCATAAACCAATATAAGAGGGGAAATTTTAGAACTCTTCAAAAGTGACTTGAAACAACTAACTCTCAACAGGTTGGATCGAAGTGGTGGCAGGGACCACACTCCCTGAACATTTTAACGAAGAAAGTTATATAACCAGTGCCTTAATGTTTACAAGACTTTTATCCATAATACTGTGACTGGATCCATCCCAGATTACAAGCTTCATCATACACGTCAAATATTTAGCATTAAGAAAAAGGGACATAACCTAAGTAACATTCAAGCAAAAAACCACACTTTGTTCTTTCAACTGAAGAAGAAACAAATGTTTTTTGAAAACTTATTGATAAAAAACATTCAATTAAACTAAAATCTTTATTTTATGATTGAATGTTTTTTATTTCTAGTTTTTCTGTGTCTAACCTTTCGAATTCATGGGGGTTGAAGATTGAAAATACTTTAATAATAAAAAAAATGGTACCTTTTATTAAGCAAAAGACACCAATGCTAATTATGCAATTTTCCTCATTCGTATCAAGTTTAATTCTCAATGCAACCTGTTCAAAAACAACTCAGATTAGTACACGTTAACATTTAAAATTGAAAAAAAAAATCAAAAACGGAAACAAAAAGGAAGTGAACTTGCCTTGATAAGCGGAATAAACTGCCCTCGAGATACTATTTCACCATCTCAGTTTATATATCGAATAGAAATTTAACTTAATAGTCCTGAAGACAACAATTAACCATCTCATACTTTAGCCAATACCAATTAGACTTAAACTCATCGAGGCAACATTTAATCATCTCAAGATCATTTACATAGTAATTAGCAATTGGACTTAAGCTTCATCGAGGCAACCATAACCATTTCAAAATAGAGATTGCACTTACAGGTACCATCCCAAAATTTATTAGACATATCGAGGCAACATTTAACCATCTTAGAATTTATTGGACTTTAAACATCATCGAAGCAACATATAACCATCCCCAATTTATTTACCGATATCAATGGGATTTAAAAGTCACCGAGGCATTATTCAACCATCTCAGGATAATTTACATAGCCAATATCAATTGGACTTAAGCGTCGTCGAGGCAACCATAAACATATCAAAATATCAATTGCACTTAAAGGTCATGGAGCCAACATTTATTGGAGATATTGAGGCAACATTTAACCATCTCAAAAATTATTGGACCTTAACGGTCATCAAGGCAACATATAACCATCCCACAAAACCACACTTTGTTCTTTTAACTGAAAAAGAAACAAATTTTTTGAAAACTTATTGATAAAAAACAATCAAAATAAAATCTCTATTTTATGATTGAATTTTTTTATTTCTATTTTTTCTGTGTCTAAACTTTCGAATTCAAAGTATACAGACAGCTACCAGATACGATCAAAATGTATGTAAAACTTAAAATAAAATCTTACCAGAACAGTCCAACTACTAATCTTCAAAACAGGCAGGTTTAATACCTTCCTTGTGAAGCCCTAATCAATTAGAGTCTAATATTTGTCCATGTTCAGTAATCACTTGAAATATTAAAAAAAAAAAAAAAACAGATAGTCATTTTATATTTGTTCCAATTGAATGACACAGGTGACTAAATATCTGCTTCGCAAAGGCTATTTTAAACCCATCAAAACAGAGAGCACGAGAGTAACCTCAGTATATATGAGGCAAAATATCCATTTTATGAAAGAAAGAAAAATTATCAAGTTTATCTCAATTATTTGAGGAAACAGCGCTAACAAAGGCAGAGATAACCCATAAGTCAAACAGTATAATAAAAAGCTTACATGGTAGAATATATAGCAAATGCACTCAGAGAGAAACCGGACAGCTTCACCCCAAATAAGAAAATACAGAGAAACCAAAATAAGCTTCCTATCACAGTTAATTGCCTCTAAACTGCAGGGAACAAAAACCTTATCAAGCAAACTCAAAGAGAAAACTAGTTCAAAGCAAGAGACAGTTCAAGTATGCAAAACGAATTCACAGGTATCACTTGATATAGTTATCTAGCACCTTCAAGACTTCATTGATTGTTTTCTCGTCTATTTACTGCAATCATGTACTGATCGCACATATAATTATCACATACAAGAGTGGGCCTATAAAGAAGAACTCAAAGGATGAACAGGCCTCTTGCATGTAACAAACCATAACCTACCAAATGGGTGACAAATTCTCACAACTTTTAGTAATTTCCAATTTCAAAGTAAAACTAAACGCTTTTTATGCATCAAAAAACAAACAACTTAAATGTATGAAGCTCTCTGATCCTATAAGCAAACATAACGCTAGTTTTGCAGTCTTGCTCATGCATTGAAAGTCAGATCCATACACAAACAATTAAAGGAACCAACGAATACATAATATGAATAAAAATTGCAAATCTATTTAAGATGTACAAACAGTGAAGAACAAAATTCTATCCCTGGAATGGAAAGCCACTTTCTAGATCACCGCTCAAACAAAAAAAAAATTGGGCCAATATTTTTTGGGCCGGTTCCTTACATTATCTTTCTGCATACAAGAAAAATATTAAACATGGTTAGTATAAAGAATCCTAATAGCATAATGTTTTTCAATATTAACTTGAAAGTGAATTTAGATTCAAAGATAACGCAAAGCGTAGTTCATATATTGGCAACGGTATCATAACCAACCACAATTACTGCCGCATCAACCAGAAAACTATCTCAATATCGAGGTTTACCGCAAGGGATTGCAATTCAGAAACCATGAAACTAAGTTATATATTTAATCGATTTTCAACAATTGATTTTTCAAGAAAAGATCAAACAATTAGCGTCTAAGAAGACAGAGATTTCGAGATACATTGCAATTCTGGTTATTCTCTATATTTCCAAGTGCTTTGTCGGTTCCCAATCCCAAATACGAAAGTGAATCGAATAGAATTGATGAACGAATTACATAATCTATGAATTGAAGTTTGTTAACTAGGGTTAGAGAAACGAGCAACGAGTGCGAAACGAAGAAGCGAAAGATGAATTTGGTTAAGAAGTTGGAAAATGAGCAACAAAATGAAGAGAATGAATTGAAACAAGGTGAGAGTGAACAGAAATTGCAGAAAATAGGGTTTTTGGACTTTAAAGTTTAAACGAGCCGTGGGTTTGTGTGAATTTGAAAGCGAGAGATTGAGAGAAGCCAGAAAGACACATCCGGTTTGACGTGTTTTAGTTTGGGTTGGGTAAATTAAATGGCAAATTCTCCGGTGCAGGATGGGTTTTTTGCTGCACCGGTACGCACAAATGACAAATTGCCATGTGGATGTGTTGCTTTTATGCCTTTCGACCCCACCAATGAGCCTTGGGTGGATTTTACCAAAACGCCCCCTTACTTACTTTGCAACTTCTGATTAACCTTCCCTCTAATTAATCACCTCCCCTTAAATTATCACCTTCCCTCTAATTTATTTACAAAAAAAAATAGGAGCTTGCTTCGTGGATCTGTTTCGACTTTGCTCATCTCCTTCACGACACAATCAAAAGTTCTTCAAATTCAAACCCAGCTTCGTGGATCTGCTTCTTCTTCAACCCCAGCATTTTCGAGCTCGGTTCCTCGGTTACGGATCTCTCGCTATTACAGGTTTGTTTTATTTGTTTCACTGTTACGGATCTATCTATAAGAGTAATTTCTGCAATATCTCTATATAATTTGTTAGTTTGGGTTTGATTTTCCGCACTTGTGCCGTTTTACTTTATCGTAATACTGGAGATATTTGGTGAGTTCAAATGAAAGATTACACTATGAATAGATTAAAAACGAATTATTTAAAAAGTCGCGTGTTTAAAAACGAAATTTTCTACATATAATTTTCCTGAATAATTTGTGGTCGGTTGTTGTTCAAATCCAATTAATATGGTTGAGTGGGGAATAAATATGCACCAAGACAATAAACGGTGCACTTGAGAGGTTAGTGTAAATTAAAAACCAGTTAGTGGGAACTTGAGTGGTTTAAGGGAAGTAAATACTAGTGGGAACTGGGAAGTGAAAAAAAATTAGTGGGAAGGAAATACTGGTCAGTGAGAAGTTATTGTTGACAAACTTTCAAATTCATTTCATGCGTATATAAAACCCACATACACTTAGGCTAATTTCACTCATTCTTGTTTACGCGAAAAAATCTTTCTTTCTTTTATTCTACTATATCCTACCTTACTCTCATTTTAATATCATGGGTTCTTCTTCTCATTCTTCTCCTTGTCCATGAAAAGTTTGCTAGTTGAAGAGGATTTCTTGTTTCTTTTAGAAACCCCAGGTATGATCGATCGCTTTCGCTCTTTAATTAGTGAAATTAAAGAGATTACTGATCTATCAACAGATCAAAAATCTTTCTTGCACATGGCAGAGATGTTTTATTCTCTGCTTGCTTCCGATAAACCCTTGTTTCTTGCTGTTTGGTCTGAAAATGATGAAATCCAAAACGAGTGGCTTATTTTGATCGACAAAACAAAGACTGCTCGGGAGAATGTCAAAGTGTGGAGTTCCACGTACAAAGTTTACCGCGAAGAGGAGCGGTCACTTGATAAAAATCTGAACAAATTTTGGAAAAGTTGTCCTCTCTTTGGAAAAGAAAGAGAGAAGAGGAATTTGGACAATGATATACGGGATGTGATGAATCAATTGCATCCTCTTAAGAAACGGATGGCAGAAGTCCAAGGGGCTATTGCAGATGCTTTGGTGAGACTTCAAGACCGAAGTTGCATCTTAGGCTGTTTTGAAGGGAAGATGGATGACCTGTAAGTTTACAAGCTTAAAATTAGTAAACTAGAAGAAATCATGCACCACAAGTACTTGTGATTACAGGAAGCGTGGGATAAGCTTAGGACTTTTGGCCACCTTATGTAATTTACAATAATTTATTATTAATCTTCAGTCTTATTTTTATGTTAATTTATTTTAAAGATTTATGTTAATTTATTTTAAATATTTCAATCTTATTTTTATCCCAACACACCTTCAATCTTATGTAATATTCTCTGTCAGTCAACCTAAAACCAAAGAACAAAGTGTCTCGTACAGGTTACATGAATTTTAAGGTCGTTAAGCCAATCCCTTAAAATCGCACTAAATTTGTACTAAATTTGTACAAGAATATTATGTTGGGGTCGTGGGCACTGGTAGCTTAATTCACTTTGATGTAAGGTGGTTAAGTTCACATTGGATTTAATATTTTAATTAAGTTCACTTTGACATGATTTGTGTATTACTCCCTCTTTTTGCAATCCCTTAAAACTGTTCTTTTTTATTTTCAATCTGCAGTTGTTGTCGTTCATTTTACCTGGTTTTTGTCGTTCATTCAGCCCGTTTTTGAAGGGTGTTGTTGACTTTACCTGGTTATGTTCACTTTGATGTAAGGTGGTTAAGTTCACATTGGATTTAATATTTTAATTAAGTTCACTTTGACATGATTTGTGTATTACTCCCTCTGTTTGCAATCCCTTAAAACTGTTCTTTTTATTTTCAATCGGCAGTTGCTGTCATTCATTTTACCTGGTTTTTTGGTTCCTTCTATATACTTATGCATACTGTGTGGTAGTTACCATCATGGCTTGTGTATTTCTATTTTCACAGGTTGTGCCAGCGTAGAGCTTTAGAGAATGAGTAGGGCAATCGTCAAAATACCAGGTACATGTAGTTATTATTTTATAAGGCCATTTTAAAGTCTTAGCTAAAATGCAATTATAGGGTCTAGTTCTAATCATTATAGTTGTTGAATAAGTTGTAATACACGCGAATATACATAGAAACATGCTGCCATGTACACCTGTTTATTTTTTATATATGCTAAGATGTGCTAATACATTAAGCAAGACTGAAAATAATTAGGAAGCTTTTCCAAATTGAATTCCAGATGCTTAATGAATAGGAGTTGATAATTGCGCTCAACCTGACTTTGTTTTGAAAACAATTTCACCGTTGCTTATCGGGGGATAAAGTAAAGGCCCAACTTGCATAAAGCACAGTAAGGGACAACATTATCCGCCTGCTACCCGGGCCCATGAAAACAAAAATCTTATAAAATTACACAATTAAGATACAATATAATACATTTTTAAATTTATAAATATTGGCGGAAAAAAAGAACCACACGCACGATCCCACCACTCCATTACCATAGAACGTGGAGAATAGGGACTTCAGAGGCAAAACTGTCACTCCCAGAGGCCTATATATATCGCATAGAAGCAAGTATACACTAGACACCACACATCAGTACCAGAACCCACAACTAACCAGCAAAATATAACATTCAAATTGTAACCATAAAATTAGAACATTCTAATTGTACCATAATACATAGAGATTCAAATTGTACCATAATAAATAATACAGCAGCAACATCAGTACCAAAACCCACAGCTAACCCACTGCAACATTAGTACCATAAATTGTACCATAATACATAATCCGACCATTGTCCAAATCATACAAAACCCACAGCTAACCCACTGCAAAATCAGTACCATAAATTGTACCATAATACATACCAAAAAACATAACCTTTCAAGTTGTCCCATAATACATAATCCGACCATTGTCCAAATCATACATTGTACAAATCATACAAATTACACCCCTTTACGCAATGATGATCTTTTCTTGCGCGCATTGAAATCTTCAGCATTCTGCATTACGATTGACTTGTGTTTATTATATGGCGCCAACACCAAATCAATCGCAATCTGCAGTCTGGATCCATTGTCCACCTATACAAACCGATAAAAACTTAAAACTCTACAATATACAAAACTCTAAATTCAGAATCTACTGTGTAATGTTTCGTACCTCCACTTTGTATCCTTCCTCCTCCTTTGCAGATGTCATCCAAAGGATGACGAAGACTGCACAGTCATTCCTACAATATATCTTCGTATTTAGAGTCTTGAATGGATGTACTTTTATAAAAATGTAGTTTATATAACCGCTTACGAGTTAATGCCCTGTGAACCAGCGGCACTGGGGAAAGACATGTGAAAATGCGACACCAGTGGCCTAGGTGTGCTCGGATTGTCGTAAAATATGCCACTTTGCAGCATTCCCTCCATAAACAGCGCCTGGCCAAAATAATTTCTTACAACACTATTAATTTGTATAATTCGTATATTATCATAGTACTAATATACAGTTGGAGACAAGTGACCGAATTTCACCATAGTTTTTATGCTCCGCGTTATGTTGTGGGAAGACTTTGTCATGGGGAAAGAGTCAAGGTAGGTCAATTTCTCCTTCTCAAAATCAATGACTAACAGCATCCAGTGTGGGCCACACGTTGAGTCGTGGAAAGGTATGAAAACCTTTATAATAAATACAAAACATATTATAAAAAACAATGATGAATTGATGGGTATTATCCCATACAAATGCTCTTTGTAAGTTTGTGTGTTAGTGTATTACCTTTGACAGTTTGTCGGCCTTTCCCATGAATGCCTTAAAGTGCTTCTTGGCCACTGTTGTGTGGGAGCACTCCCAGGACAGAATATATTGCTGTGACGCATTACAGTTATTTTTTAAAATCAGCAAAAAAATTATTAAAAAGGGCATTAATGTACGAGTATAGAAAGACCACAATAGAAATACCAGGAAACATCCAGGCAATATAAAGTGGACAGCACCGATAAACTAACGCGAAAAGCAAAACAAAAGCTATATTTTGCTTTTAAAATCTAATTTATAAGTTTTACTGAGAATGTTAGTAGTATACCGAAAACGTTGTTGGGAGATACCAGCAATTTGCATTTGACATTGATTGTCTGGCCGTGTGCGTCATCATGCACGCTGCCAGACTGATGATCTGCAGCATAATATTCTCGGTTAGAATCTGAACAAATAATAATAATAATAATAATAATAATAATAATAATAATATTCTCGGTAATGACATTTAGTTAATAATATTACCTCGTCATCAACCAGTTGCTTGGGGATCAAACAGTTCATCTTTTGCCTGGTTGCTTGACAGTACCCATTCTCGGGACTGATAAAAACATCATTCCTGTATAGCAAACTTATGTTATGTTACTAATGAATATGAAACAATAATTCGATCCCATTTAAATTAAATTCAAAATGAATATTTCCATTCGGTCGTTCAAAAACATCACTCACTCGCTAATGTGTTGGCTTTTTCTTCGGTGGAACATGTAGGTTGCTATTTGGGTCTCTTCCTCAGTCAGGTACATGTCGTTGGTCAGCTTAAATGTATTACCCAGCCACTGTATAAAAAACATTGGCACAATTAGTTACGCATTGTTGACTTACTATGAGCACAATAGTTTCAGCTACAAGTTGTTGACTTACTGGGGGCACATGGGTTTTCCCGAAAGAGATGACATTGCCATGCTTTTTTGACGGGTTTATGTTAAACCCAGTTCGCGTGCATGTTGCCTTTACGGGCCCTCTGTTTTTTTTGCAATTAGCTGGCGCTCCGAACAGTTTGCTTCCATTGTTCCCTGCCTCTTCTTCTGGTTTCATTACCTCCTTAGCCTTCCTTTTCTTTTTTCCTGTTCCTGAGACTTCCTTTGCGTTGTTCTGCGCCGCGGTTTGGAGTATGGTTTCTTTCAGCTCCGTAAACGATTCTTTCATCGTTTCTTTCATACTTTCAAATCCATGCTCCAAAACATCTATCCTTCCCCTCAAATCCTGTTTAGATGTGTAATTGCACTTAAGGCATTAGCTAAATGGTTACATGTAATGAATTGTGATATTGTTTAAATTCATGTACAAAGTTCATCCAGAAATGTCATACATTGCTCTTTTTTGAATCTTTATTCTTTTCTATGAGAGCGCTCCAATCAACAGATTCCTTTTCATTAACCGGACACCTTGGATCTTGTTACGTGAATTTTAACTTATTAGATCAACAAAATGGTTGCCGGCAGTAACATAAGGATGAACAACAGCATAGAACAGCATATGTAGAGTTCATCTGGAAATTTACCCCAACGCGTGTTTTTGTCTCTTTTATGCGTTTTCTGTGATTAATCCATATCGTGTCCCCTAGTCTTCGACCCTATTCATCGTGTCGTTTAACTTATAAGATAAGATTAACATAATTTTACTAGCAGAAACATTAATGGCACCAACATTAATTTCCTAAGATTCGTGTGCACAGTTCATCAAGAATATTCATACCTGGTATGTTGTTGCTTTGTTTTCCTGTTCCGTGTCATTACTCTGGTCATCTGATGGCATCTCATCTTCTTGATATTTTAAACCCTGTTCACAGTGTCGTTTAACTTATAAAATTGTCAAAAATCGCTACAAAGATTCGTCAAACAAATCGTAAATTTCATACACAGTGTTTTTTGTCATCAGCCCATTTGTTGGCCACCGCCTCACTATCTTTACTTGTACCCTGTTTTCCATGTCATTTAACTTGTAAGATTTTTAACTTATAATATAAGTTTGTCTAAAACGGCTACAAAAAATCGTTAGACAAAGGATCGTAAATTTCATACATAGTGTTTTCCGGATTCTTTCTTCTGTTTTTTATCATCGGTCCATTTGCTGGCCACCGCCTCGCTATCTTTACTTGTACGCTGTTTTCCATGTCATTTAACTTGTAAGATTTTTAACTTATAATATAAGTTTGTCTAAAACGGCTACAAAAAATCGTTAGACAAAGGATCGTAAATTTCATACACGGTGTTTTCCGGATTCTTTCTTCTGTTTTTTATCATCGGTCCATTTGCTGGCCACCGCCTCGCTATCTTTACTTGTACCCTGTTTTCCATGACATTTACCTTGTAAGATTGATTAACTAAATGGTTGATAGGAAAAATAGTATAATATTGTTAAAATTGGTTTGCAAATTCATCCAGAAATTTACCCTATCCATGTTTAGGGTGTCATTTAAATTGTAAGATTGTCTAAAATGATTACAAAGTATATTAAATTTCATACATGTTTCTTGTATATTCTGGTGTGCAACCATTCCTCATCTTTTCCATGACATTCGTTGACTTGATTTAACTGTTTTTGTCCGCTGTGTATTCCATTTATATACATGTAAATAGTCAGTATTGTAATGCAAGACAACCCTGAATGCACACTGGTTTTTTCCCTGTAGAAAGATAGGTAAGAACCTGTAAAACATATTAATATGATGTGTACCTGGATGATACGTTCACTGGATTTGTTGCTGTTCCAGCTTCTTGAAATGTAAATGATTTCTTTGCTTTTGGCGGAGTTGGGGTTGCGGCAACTGCCTCGTCGTCTGAGTCGTTAAATGTTTCATGTAGGTTTGATTTGCTTTGTGAAACTAGAGGATCATGGGGTGAGTATATCGTCTTATTTTGGAGGGGTGAAGTAGCTGATTGGCCATCCGAAGAATACATTGCAAGTTTGATCAAGGTGACTGTTACTTGGTAGGAGGATGTGATTTTAAGACAAGTATGGTCACTTGTGGGTGTGATTTATATATCATTTCATCTCACTTCAACCTTAGTTTATGCCTAATGGCTAACTGCAGTTAGTGCTCGGTTAGTGTATGTAAATAATGTAAATTGAGGTTGTAATGTAGTTATGTAATTTAGAGTAGCATAGTTAGATGGTACGTATTAGTTTAGTTGGATTATGGTACGTATTAGTTTAGTTGGATTATATGGCATTAGATGGTAATGTAATCAGTTTAATTGAAATGGTATTAGTTTGACTTGGTTTATTCTTATTTTAGTTTGATAGCATATGATAACACTTTACCAACTTTGCATTTAATGCAAAGTATCTTAGTAGGGATTTACAATTCCTCAATGTAGACATGTTGCAAGACAGGATTTTGCTGGGCGCTGTCCTTTGCTGCATAAAAGGGGGGTACATGTTGCTGCTTGTATTTAATGCAGAATAGTGAAACTATGGTTTGGTGAAGGGTTATGATTAGCTGCACTCCAGATTGCAGGGAGGTGCAGTCACTAACACTCATCTTGGAAAAAAATGTTCTGATATGTAAATTTTTTTCGGCAATGCTAAATGGCACGACTTGCACTGTCGTTGGATTTGCATGACACGCTAGTTCCGTTATTATTTTTTCATATACTGTTGTATGAAAGTATTATATTATTATATAATCCGTAGTAAGTGTTAACGTGATAAATTGATAATTGTTAGTTTACCATCAAATATTTCAAACAAAATATTCGTCCAAGTTAAATATACTTTTTAAAATAAAAAAATTGTCCCCGTGATTATAGTTACTTAGTTAGTAGAGATATTGCATGTAAAATGTAGGACCGAGGAGTAATAATGTATATGGTTATCAATGATAGGTCCAAACATTTCACGACAAACACTGTAGTGCAATTAAGCATTTTTCGTTTTTTTTTTTTTGTTACCGGAACACTTTGGAAAAAAATGTTCAGGTATATAAATTTTTTCTTTTTTTTAAACACACTTTTCTAAACATCCCTACACACTTTTTTTCAAAGTGTTCAGGTAAAAAAAAATTATATATCAGAATACTTTTTTCCAAAGTGTTCCGGTAACCAGGGACGGAGGCACTTGGAGGAGAATGGGGGCACCGGCCTGCACAAAGGTTTGGAAAAAAAATTTATAGTATATATGGCTAGATAGCCTAGATCACATTCATGTATCATCCATGAAAAAGTTGTTACATGAATCTAAAAGTTGTGTTCATTTCCATCCATTCACTACACAAGTACTGAGTACATACTTTATATATTTTTTAGTCCATGTCATTAGTTTTAGTTAAAAAACTAATGGCAAATGCTAGTGCCCCGGACACTATTTAAGATCTTAAATAGTAAATATTAATATAATTTTTATAGAAATTTATAAAGTCGACGCATTGGAAAATCGTTAGCAAGACCGAAAACTAAAATGGTAAATAAGTAAATTGTATAATTAACTTTTTAAAATTTAAAAAAAAATAAAAAATACTTGTTTTTTCTAATGTGAAATTTACTACTTTTTGGCTTGCTTAACATATTGTGTATCCATTGATATATTTACTTTTAAAGTTATATTTGATCGATATTACCCGTGACAACTGCAACCGTCGATATTACTCTTCGCTCTTTGTTATTCTTTCTTCTCCTTATTTTGCAGGAGAGTTTTTTAAGTAGTTGGATTATCATAAGAAGCTTTAACTACATCAAGATAAGATTCATTAGCAATGCCAAACTTCGAATTTGTCCGATCTCTTAACAATATTGTTAAACAGTTTTTTAAAAATACAAAGCTTTCGTTAATTTCTTTGAAATATTGATCTGGTCAAATTGTTACTGGGATATTGTTTTGGTACCCAGCTACCTTTGTTAGGTCAGCTTAGAGACAATTTTTTTCAAAGACAACATTGAGCATAATTTTTCAAGCAAATAAACTATGGTCACATTATGTTTCTCAACACATACCATAAACTATGGTAAAGTTCATGCAGACATAAGCATTGTACAGATTACAAATAACATTATGCATACAAAGATAACAAACTTCATGCGACTCTTGTTTGATTTGTACTCCCCATGGATCTCACTAGCCTACACATATAATAAAAAAAGAAGAACATCAGTAAATATACTATGAGAATAAATAAATATATAAATAAATAAATTGAATTGCTTTTGACGCAAAGTAGCCCAAATCGGTCATAAGGGCTCATAAGCATTAATGACACGTGGCACATGATTGATCTAAGGGCTCATAAGCATTGAAAGTCACCTACCTTTAATGGGCTAAAATTAGAGAATATATTGGTCCCGTTTTTGTTCAGTTTGGAAACGGTGCCACATGCACCGATAATGCTGCTCTTACTGTTACTGACGTTATGATGCTTTTGCACTATTCTAATACTGACGTTAGAATGATTGAACTGCGAAAGCAGTGCGCAGTGACGGCAACTCAGTCAGAGCAATTGAAAGACTGGTAGACAGTAACCAGATACTGGAGAGAGAGAGAGAGAGAGAGAGAGAGGGGGCACGTGAACAAGTAGGACAAGTGACTAACTACTTGGTCAAAGGGAAAGGGTTCTCTCCAGTGGGACACAAATACCATTACTTTTCCAATTTTTTACTTTTCCACTTGCATATAACTACTAGCTCTAACTGCTTGGTTTGTCTTCAAGCTGGAATAAACAGTGCACACCTATGTTGCATGGGTACTCCATTTTAGACCGAGTACCGGTACCGGATACGTACCGGGTACCGGTACGCGTATGGTACTCCCCCGGTACGCACCGACGTCGTACCTAAGGAAGAACAAACAAGATGAAGAAAAAATGAGGAAAGGTGAGAGGAAGACCTCTATGGGTTAGGGGAAGGCCTGAAGATGTCGAGGATGGGTGAAAGGTTTTTTCATTTCAACACAAACAACATAAAAACCATATACCTTGTTGTGAGGACAAATTGCTTCATTTGCATGGTATTCGTGAATAACCCAGTTGTTTTTTTCATGAAGAGAAGTATAGAAAAGAACAGTATTTTTTCTACAAATAACATTGTTAGTGTGTCTTTTTTATTGATTATACAGCCTTTGCCGCTAATCTTCCAATAACCACCCGTTGCTTTTCCATCACACCTTGTAATTTTGTTCATCTTCATCAAATCAAGACAAGTAAAGAAAAATCCTTCTTTCTCATCTGATTTCATCTTCAACTTTGCTGTAACATATCACATTTATATAAACACAAGAATGAGAAAAATAAAAGATAAAAAAACCACCATTTCATATATAACCCCATTAAACAAGAAAAAAAATGTTGTAGAAAATTAATGACATATACCTGGTAATTCTGATGGTGCAAAGTTGAGAAGATGAATATGAGCTATGTTGTCGACCATAAAATCATCACAAAATTATTTGTGTTTCAAGTAGTAATTTACGAGTTCTTCATCACTTGTGTAAAATATATACCCTATTATAGATTTTGTTGTTGTCATTGAAGTTTTATAAGGTATGATTTGCAAATCTAAGGAAGATGAAGAATGGGTGGAACCAAAAGAAGAACAAACAAGATGAAGAAAAAATGAGGAAAGGTGAGAGGAAGACCTCTATGGGTTAGGGGAAGTCCTGAAGATGTCGAGGATGACTGAAAGGTGAGAGGAAGACCTCTATGGGTTATGGGAAGGCCTGAAGATGTCGAGGATGGCTGAAAGGTGAGAGGAAGACCTCTATGGGTTAGGGGAAGGCCTGAAGATGTCGAGGATGACTGAAATGTGAGAGGAAGACCTCTATGGGTTAGGGGAAGGCCTGAAGATGTCGAGGATGGCTGAAAGGTGAGAGGAAGACCTCTATGGGTTATGGGAAGGCCTGAAGATGTCGAGGATGGCTGAAAGGTGAGAGGAAGACCTCTATGGGTTAGGGGAAGGTCTGAAGATGTCGAGGATGGCTGAAAGGTGAGAGGAAGACCTCTATGGGTTAGGGGAAGGTCTGAAGATGTCGAGGATGGCTGAAAGGTGAGAGGAAGACCTCTATGGGTTAGGGGAAGGCTTGAAGATGTCGAGGATGACTGAAAGGTGAGAGCAAGACCTCTATGGGTTATGGGAAGGCCTGAAGATGTCGAGGATGGCTGAAAGGTGAGAGGAAGACCTCTATGGGTTATGGGAAGGCCTGAAGATGTCGAGGATGGCTGAAATGTGAGAGGAAGACCTATATGGGTTAGGGGAAGGCCTGAAGATGTCGAGGATGGCTGAAAGGTGAGAGGAAGACCTCTATGGGTTATGGGAAGGCCTGAAGATGTCGAGGATGGCTGAAAGGTGAGAGGAAGACCTCTATTGGTTAGGGGAAGGCCTGAAGATGTCGAGGATGGCTGAAATGTGAGAGGAAGACCTTTATGGGTTAGGGGAAGGCCTGAAGATGTCGAGGATGGCTGAAAGGTGAGAGGAAGACCTCTATGGGTTAGGGGAAGGCCTGAAGATGTCGAGGATGGCTGAAATGTGAGAGGAAGACCTATATGGGTTATGGAAAGGCCTGAAGATGTCGAGGATGGCTGAAAGGTGAGAGGAAGACCTCTATGGGTTAGGGGAAGGCCTGAAGATGTCGAGGATGGCTGAAATGTGAGAGGAAGACCTATATGGGTTAGGGGAAGGCCTGAAGATGTCGAGGATGGGTGAAAGGTGAGAGGAAGACCTCTATGGGTTATGGGAAGGCCTGAAGATGTCGAGGATGGCTGAAATGTGAGAGGAAGACCTATATGGGTTAGGGGAAGGCCTGAAGATGTCGAGGATGGCTGAAAGGTGAGAGGAAGATCTCTATGGGTTAGGGGAAGGCCTGAAGATGTCGAGGATGGCTGAAATGTGAGAGGAAGACCTATATGGGTTAGGGAAAGGCCTGAAGATGTCGAGGATGGCTGAAAGGTGAGAGGAAGACCTCTATGGGTTATGGGAAGGCCTGAAGATGTCGAGGATGGCTGAAATGTGAGAGGAAGACCTATATGGGTTAGGGGAAGGCCTGAAGATGTCGAGGATGGCTGAAAGGTGAGAGGAAGACCTCTATGGGTTATGGGAAGGCCTGAAGATGTCGAGGATGTCTGAAAGGTGAGAGGAAGACCTCTATGGGTTAGGGGAAGGCCTGAAGATGTCGAGGATGGCTGAAATGTGAGAGGAAGACCTCTATGGGTTAGGGGAAGGCCTGAAGATGTCGAGGATGGCTGAAAGGTGAGAGGAAGACCTCTATGGGTTAGGGGAAGGCCTGAAGATGTCGAGGATGGCTAAAATGTGAGAGGAAGACCTATATGGGTTAGGGAAAGGCCTGAAGATGTCGAGGATGGCTGAAAGGTGAGAGGAAGACCTCTATGGGTTATGGGAAGGCCTGAAGATGTCGAGGATGGCTGAAAGGTGAGAGGAAGACCTCTATGGGTTAGGGGAAGGCCTGAAGATGTCGAGGATGGCTGAAATGTGAGAGGAAGACCTATATGGGTTAGGGGAAGGCCTGAAGATGTCGAGGATGGGTGAAAGGTTTTTTCATTTCAACACAAACAACATGAAAACCATATACCTTGTTGTGAGGACAAATTGCTTCAATTGCATGGTATTCGTGAATAACCCAGTTGTTTTTTTCATGAAGAGAAGTATAGAAAAGAACAGTATTTTTTCTACAAATAACATTGTTAGTGTGTCTTTTTTATTGATTATACAGCCTTTGCCGCTAATCTTCCAATAACCACCCGTTGCTTTTCCATCACACCTTGTAATTTTGTTCATCTTCATCAAATCAAGACAAGTAAAGAAAAATCCTTCTTTCTCATCTGATTTCATCTTCAACTTTGCTGTAACATATCACATTTATATAAACACAAGAATGAGAAAAATAAAAGATAAAAAAACACCATTTCATATATAACCCCATTAAACAAGAAAAAAAAATGTTGTAGAAAATTAATGACATATACCTGGTAATTCTGATGGTGCAAAGTTGAGAAGATGAATATGAGCTATGTTGTCGACCATAAAATCATCACAAAATTATTTGTGTTTCAAGTAGTAATTTACGAGTTCTTCATCACTTGTGTAAAATATATACCCTATTATAGATTTTGTTGTTGTCATTGAAGTTTTATAAGGTATGATTTGCAAATCTGAGGAAGATGAAGAATGGGTGGAACCAAAAGAAGAACAAACAAGATGAAGAAAAAATGAGAAAAATTATTTTGAAATCAGGTTGTAGACTTATATGTTGAATAATTATTAGATACACTCTAGATATATCAATCTACCAATGTATCTAAAAAATAATTTTTATTAGACTCCTCATGTTTAGCATTATTATTAATTAATAATTTTTTAATAAAAAATGATGCAAATATAAGGTTAAAATATCAGCAGCGGCCCAGTTATATACCCGGCCCAGTTACATACCCGGCCCAGTTATTATGTGACATATCTTTTAAAGTCAAAACCCTAAATTTATTCCACTTCTTCAGACCCTCTCCCTTTTAATCGTCTTCTTCCTCTAATTTTTTCTCTCCGCTCTCCTCATAAAAGCTTTCGTGCTCCAGAATTTGTGACTTATGGAAGGTAATCGAATCAACAATCGAAGATGCGGCGGTAGCAGAAACGAAAGCAATAATTCCCAATCTCATTCTTCCATGTCTGTACCTTCGTCGTCAGTTTCTCGCCGGGGAAGATTGTGTCGTTGCGGCTTTCATACTATACTTTTGACTGCAAAAAAGGGTATTCATGCAGGGAGACAGTTCTGGAGGTGTCCATTTTGGATGGTAGTAATTTACAATTAAATTAACTTTTGTGCGATTTTTTATTTTAATTTTTTCTCAATACTTTTATGTTATGGATTATTGTTGCTAGATGCCAACCACATGTAATATGTTTATTTGGGTTGATGAAGAAGATGAGATCTTTGATGTTGATGAAGTTGACGATGGCAGAATTGATGCACTGTCAAAGTTTTTTTTAGGGGTTATTGAAGATGGAAGGAAGAAAACTGAAGAAGTTGAAAAGAAATTTAATGATCAGAGGATGACGGTCAAAATTGTAGTGACTTTATTGGTGTTGTCTATGTTAATGAATGTTGTGTTTCTAATGAACTGCTAGTATTAAGTGTTTTAGTCATTGTAATTGCCAGTTTATGTGAACTGTTATAAGTGTTTGTAATTGTGTACTTAGTGTTTGTAATTGTGTATTTGTGTAAGTGTTTGTAACTGTGTTTGTAAGTGTTTGGACTTAGTGTTAAGTGTGTATTTGTTAAGTGTTTGAAATTGTTCTCCTAATCTCATTATCTCATTAATTAATTACTGTTTTTTTCTTTTTCAGAATGGTTAATTAAGTTAAATAAACATTCGAAGGCTTAATTAACTAAAAGTAATACTATTTTTTGACAAAAAATGTTTTTTTATTTTAAAAAAGGTTTGGTCTCCCCCGCACACACTTCAATTGTTATGGACCATTGGATCAATTGTGTGGTTCAACCAGCACCATGTTTCCATTTTTATTTTTATTTTAAATTTTAAAAAAGAAATAAAAAGGATATGTGACATGATATCAATGGTTGGATTAATCGGATGGACTGAAACAATTGAAAGGCAGGTGCAGTCCCGCAATAAAGTTAGAGGACAGCAGTCAGGCAAACCATCCACTTCCTATGCACATTTACGAAGTAGGTGAAAGGTTAAGGAAGTTTGGGGTGGGACCCATCACCAAAAACGATTTCACTTTCACACAAACTGGTGGTACAGGTCACAGGTACTGCACACCAGTTACTTTTGGAACTAGAAAGTACTTGTACTTTAAAATGGACTTGTTACTATTTGTCACAATATGCACTAGTACAATTTGACTTGTTAGACACAAGTCATAATTCTCACCACTTTAAAGGCCAAACACTAGATATGCCCTACTTTATAAGGGTATAAAAGCTATAATAGCGGCTCCTATTTATATCAAAATTAGTGTCCGAACCCGGTACGGGTAGTCGGGCTTTCAGTCCGGGCCGATTTATTTTATTCTTATTTATATTTTTATTTTTTTTTATTTCTAGTGCTCAAATTCATCCACTACCTACGAGTTTCTCGCGTGTCATATTTTTACTCACCCGCTACCTACGAATTTCTCGCGCGCACTATTATTACTCATCCCGCTACGTACGAGTTTCTCGTGCGCCCTATTTTTATTCATCCACTACGTACGAGTTTCTCGCGCGCCCTATTTTTACTCATCCGCTACCTACGAGTTTCTCGCGCCCTATTTTTACTCATCCGCTACCTACGAGTTTCTCGCGCCCTATTTTTACGCATCCGCTACTTACGAGTTTTTCGTGTGTCATATTTTTACTCATCCGCTACCTACGAGTTTCTCGCGCCCTATTTTTACTCATCCGCTACATACGAGTTTCTCGCGCCCTATTTTTACGCATCCGCTACCTATTTTTAACAATATTTTTAAAATATTAGGCCTATCCGTTTGTCTTTCGGTAAAGATTTTATGTAGTTTAAAAACATAATTTTTGCGCTTTAATTGACCACGACTATTCATGTGAAATTCGGCAATGTAGATTGAACTCGAATTTTTGTCGGTATAACGATAGTTGCAGATGATCTAAATCCGACGGATCAAACCATACCCACACTATAATGGAGCAACGAATTGCCACATGATTGATCGAACGGACAAGAATGGATCAAAGTCACCTTGACTTTCCCACGTGACAGTCATGTATAGCCACATGATTGATCGAACGGACAAGAATGGATCAAAGTCACCTTGACTTTCCCAGGTGACAGTCATGTAATCCCCTCCCACAAATATTATCGGTTATGGTGACACAAACAAAACAAGTCTCTTACTACTGTGCTATACTAGTATTTGGTTACCATAATTGAAAGGAGTAAGGCGCTCCTCCCTAGTCACACGCCATTCCCCACCAATGAATCACTCTCTGAAGATTTGAAAAGACACCACCAAAACACATTATCCAACACAAGTGCACAGAAACCCCTTCAAGTTCAACCTACTGCACATAGCAACAGAACCAGAAGACAAACGTGCACTTTCCTGGTTTGCCCTACTCCAACTCGCCACCTCTACTGTACGACGCTGCTCTCAGCAGTGACCGAAGATGGTTTTCCAGTTCAGAACTTTCTGTATACATCTTGACCCGGAGAAGGTAACGCTGTTGAATCTGATATTGTTTGTGGGTTTTTTTTATTTTTATTTTTATTTTATATTTTGTTTGAACGGCATTGTTTGTGAGTGATGGCTTGGATCTGTTTTTTTTTTGTTCTTCTCTTCTCTGAGTTAAGGCTTTCACCCGATCTTTACATACTAGATGTGTATATACGTATATTTTTTTTTTTTGTTTTGAACAGATGTATATACCTTGAACCTGTTGCTTTGTTTGACTGCGTATTGTTGGGAAACATTGATTGTATTGTTTGCTATTGCATGCATATTCACATGATCGCAACAAAAGGGCTTATTAATTTTGAGATGATTTTGGTTTGATGATTTTTTTGTTGTTGCTTGCATTTAGTGTTTTTTCGCATATAACTGTTTCCACTGTTAATTTCAACTTCACAGGATCAGTAGTATTTTTTTGGTTTTTCCTTATTTTATTTTTCTTGTAGTTGTTGCTTTTATCATTTGTTGGGAATTTTGTTTGTTTGTTTTTGTTGGTAAGGTTAATCTTGGTTGTACATATGCCTCCAAGTTATTTGTTCCACACAGCACGATACCAGATCCCGAAATTGCTTTTTTCACTACAGGGGGAGCAGTGAACCACCCTACCATTGATTATATTGATTATTTGTTAAATCAAATCTTTCAATCTAAGGCCCGTTTGTTTATATGGAAATAAGTGCCGATACTTCAATCACCGTAATAACTAGGACTGTTTGCCGAATTGGCCACAACTATATTCATACTCACATAACCATTCACACGAATACAACAAAACTGCACATCTTCAATGCTTATATTTATTTTTATTGATTTTTGACGAATTCAATGTTTGTATTTGGTGTAGCTTGTATTGTTGTTTGTTTTATGGTCTTGTTTTAGATGGTTAAAATACACAGACGTGTCACTCTTTATGTTTGTTTACAACGCGGGACTTGTGTTTCAAGCAATCCGTTCTACGTTGGCTGTAATGACACATATTCGATCATGGCTCCAATCATTGCTGTTTGATTATTCCAATGGTTGTCAATAATATTGTTACCAATCTACAGGACATTGCACGTCTTCCAGACTACTTTTACAACCGGTTCAAGGGCGAACTTACCGAAAGGGTATTTCTGGAAGATGCAATAGGATCAAAGTTTGAGATACTGCTAAGTAAATCAACAACATATGGTTACATCTACCGATTATACAAACTCTTTATTCACTATGGTCAACCGTTGGGGCTTTGGGTCCACCTCCACTACGAGGGTAACAATAGATTTATAATGGCTGTCCGAGACATTGACATGAACGACATTGTATATCCACCGACAGTGGAACATCTCCTTCCACGTGGTCCGTTAACTTTAATAGAAACCTTGAATGCTGCTGGTACCGGTTCATCCCTCTACTTTCCTGGAAACTACTCCCCTCCCCGTGCTGCTGATGGCCCTCCCCCCACCCAAGTTCCTGAAAATGGTTCCCCTTCCGGTGTTGCTGCTATCCCTCCCCCCGGATACGTTCCCGAAAATGGTTCCCCTTCCGGTGTTGCTGCTATCCCTCCCCCCGGATACGTTCCCGAAAATGATTACCCTCCGCCCGTCAACGTTCCCGAGAATGATCCCCCTACCCTCGCTGCTGCTGCCCCTCCCTCTGTCAATGTTCCTGAAATTGACCCCCATCCCCCACAAGATGTTGCTGCCCCCGATGCCGTCCATCCCCAGGCTGTCAGATATAATAGGGTAAGCTGTGATGTATGGCTTTCCGAAACGCAGGCGACGCTCAACAATATGGTAATATTTACTTCAGTTTTTTAAAGTTATTAATTGTTATGAAACATGGTTGTAAGTAGAGTTAGATACTTCAGTTTTTTTCTTCTTTCAATTGCACACACAATCGACAGTTGACATGTGCTACAAATGGTAGAATCATGGTGTTATTTAGTTATTTATTTACAGCTGACATTTAGTTATATTTTGATTGATTACGCAGAATCTGCCAACGGCGTTTGTCCGTCGGGGACTGTTAAGGAACGACACTTTCCCCTCGAAAGTGATTATAACGGATCAAAATGAGCGTCTTTATTACTGTCGTATCAGGTGGTCTTACTCAAGCAATCGGCCGCATGCCTATATAGTAGGGAAATGGAGGCAGTTTTGCTCAGATAACAATCTAAGGCGGGGGAGTCTGGTTAGGCTGGAAGTTGACCCGGATATGCCAGCCTCCATCTATGCAACAGTTATGCAGCAGTGAGTTGAATCTATGCAACAGTTATGCAGCAGTGAGTTGATCATGGACCAAATTTATGATGTCTACTTTGTATATTTTCCTAGCTGGTTTGTGTATTTTGGAAATCCTCTATGTTAACAACACAATGGGCTCTCTATGCCCTTTTTGAAAGACCTGGACAACCCTGGACAAGTGTAATGATCCATGCATGTTTGCGATTGCATGTCATTGCTATTTTGTATATTTTCCTAGCTAGTTTGTATTTTGGAAATCCTCTATGATGTTAACAACACAATGGGCTCTCTATGCCCTTTTTGTAAGACTTGGACAACCTTTAATGATCATGCATGTTTGCTATTGCATGTCATTGTTATTTTTTATTTATCTCTACTGTCTGATGCATAGGAAAGTAAAATGTTACACACACACACACACACACACACTCACAGTATATATATGTTTCATCAAGGGGTTAGTTTGCAGTAGGGTACATAATGAAGAAAAGGTAACTCTTATTTACACATACATACACATTTAAAGATAATGTCATATAGCACGAAGCTAAGTACACGTATTGCCACGTATTTGTGATGCGAAGAGTTGATGAATGTTTATGTGGACGGAGCTACGATTGTCAAGAGAGAGACACTGCCCCAAATTTATTTTTTGTACATGACAATGCTCCAAATTTGTCGATCCGTCCATGAAGTTTCTCATTTATTTTTTGCAAATTGCTAGTGCAAGAATTAACAATACAATTTGTTAAAACTTAAAACCATATAGTAATTGAAAAATTTGTATTTATTTTACAAATATACAGTTAAAACGTAAGACATAAGGAATTCGGGCTAGCCCATTTTGACTAGAGCTGTCAAAACGGGCGGGCCGGTCAGGCTTTGGGCTTCGTTGGGCTAGGCTAAAAAGTCCGGATAAAAAATGGGCTACCAAAATTAGTGCCCGAGCCTGGCCCGGTACGTGTAGTCGGGCTTTCGGGCCGGCCCGGTTAATTTTTTTTAATATTTTTTTTACTTATAGTGCTCAAACTCAACGATGTCAATAGCATTAATAATTCTCGCACGTCCTATTTTTTACTCATCCGCTATATATATATATATATATATATATATATATATATATATATATATATATATATATATATATATATATTCGCGCGCGTCATATTTTTACTCATCCGCTACCTACGACTTTCTCGCGCGCCCTATTTTTACTCATCCCGCTACGTACGAGTTTCTCGCTCGCCCTATTTTTACTCATTCGCTACGTACGAGTTTCTCGCGCGCCCTATTTTTATTCATCCACTACCTACGAGTTTCTCGCGCCCTATTTTTAAGCATCTGCTACCTACGACTTTCTCGCGCACCATATTTTAACTCATGTGAAATTGTACGAGTTTCTCGAGCACCCTATTTTTATTCATCCGCTACGTACGATTTTCTTGCGCGTCATATTTTTACTCATCCGCTACCTACGAGTTTCTTGGGTGCTCTGTTTTTACTCATCTGCTACTTAAGTAGCAGACGGTATTTTATAATTTATACTACAAACTAATTTCAAATAATCCAAAACAAATTATTTAGATTTATATTTTATTTTATTTTTTCAATTTTAATTTTTTCGGGCTAGCCCATTTTCACAACTCTAATTTTGAGTTTTTGACATCTCTGTGAAACACACCACTTGCTTTATTTTTATTTTTTTACAAAGAAACACAACACTTACTAGTACAGTAGTACATTGCAACGTGTTCCCCCTATGCCCTAAGCCCCTAACTAACCAAAGGAAAATCAAAGGGTGCAATGGTTGGATTTCAAATTGACAGTGTAGAAGCTCACGTCAACCACTCCCAAGTCCCAACACACCCGGTCACACCACACTATGCAACACTTCACCCGTTGTGAATAAATACAAGCAAAGCCACCGCAATCACACTCCATGCGTGTATTCCGATCGAGTTCCAGGCGTGTATTCCGGTCTAGTTTGCTTTGCACACCAACAATGGCGTTTCATTACAAACTGTTCAGTTTGCTGCTTCTACCCGATGTGGTAAACAATATTGTTCTTTCTTCACACATC
Organism: Trifolium pratense; assembly: GCF_020283565.1. Classification (NCBI taxonomy): domain Eukaryota; kingdom Viridiplantae; phylum Streptophyta; class Magnoliopsida; order Fabales; family Fabaceae; genus Trifolium; species Trifolium pratense. The sequence goes on from NC_060060.1 coordinate 71,560,259, forward strand.
TTCCTTGTATTGTGTCGTTTTGTTTTCTTTTCCGTTGAAATCTTATACGATCTGTTGTGGTATGCAAGTAGTGGTTTTTAATCTGTCTCTTTGTGCATTACAACCTTATTCTATACAAAGAGACAACAATAAGAGTCTCTTCACTTGTCTAGTTTATGGCTATTTTGTTGTCTCTCTCACTATGGATTTAATGGATTTAATTTTTAGCACAATATATTTTGCTTGAAAACCCAAAAAAACGCTAATCCATCCGTTGGCTGTTGTTATGTTGATTTTATTTTAGACATTTAGGTTTTTTTTGTTTTTGGTCAACAGACATGTAGGTTTTTATCCTCTACACACTATATTTTTGCAGGGTATTGGAGAATTGCCACCATACTTTTTTGAACGATTTAAAGATGAATTGAAAGATAAGGTGTGGTTACAAGATCAAAATGGGACAAGATTCGGGGTACACCTGTTCAAGTGCAAAAAACACGGTTTTATCCACAGAGGTGTAGAGAATATGTTTGAACACTACCATCAACCGGAGGGGATTTGGGTCTCATTCACTTACTTAGGTGACAGCACGTTTCACATTGGAGTCTACAACATTGATATGCAGCCCATCACATACCCTCCCGCTTCAATTTATCCTCATCTCGACCGTCTGTTTACCCCCAGAGAGTACTTGAACGTTGTGAGTGGCATGATAAATCCAAGCAGCATGATCACCGGCAAACACCCTGACTCTCCCCCTGAAGAATTCCATCCCTGGCATTGTGATTACGATCCCCCCTTTGTCAAAGCCACTGGCTGTGAAGGTGCAGGACCATCTGCCATCTCCCTTGTCCCTCATGATGCTGCCGCAGGCATTGACCATGGAGAACACGCAGAAATGGTCGACTGCGACATAGAACTTTCACAATATAAAGCATCGAGCAACAATCTGGTAATGTTTACATAACTTTCATGTCATCGATGTGTTACCAACAAGTAACAGTTAATTATATTTTATTTTTTGAAACAAGTAACAGTTAATTAATTGATCACGTTGTTTGTGTAGAATATTCCGGCGAAGTTTGTTCGAGAAGGCCGGCTGTCTAAAAGTATGATTGACATTATATTACAAGATGAGGAGGGTGATGTATTTGAGTGTCAACTCAGATGGTCGAGCGGAAAGAACACTACGGAGACTTTCTTAGTAGGAAGATGGAAGGAATTTGTCAAGGAACACGGACTAAAGAGTGGAAGTAGGGTCAGGCTTTCGGTTGATCCCAACTGTCCTTCCAAAATTTACGCTGCAATCTTGAATGTTTAAAAATAATGCTATGTTTCTTTTGAAGTAGGGTCATGATTGTTATATCAAGGATGCAAATTAACCTGTGTTGGGTGGTATTATGTTATGTTTCTTTTTTGGTATTTTGTATTTAAACCTGCAAGGATGCTATACTTGTGCTACCATATATGCCTGTGATTTATGCCATATAAGTATAGTTTGCATGAATGTTTGTTCTAGTTTTATTGGTCCAAAATTTATAATAATTTACATTTGCTTGTTCAAAATATAAAAAAAAATTGATTTTATGTTACGAGCAATCGAGGAAACAACAGTCAGTCCGATAGCTGCTTCAGCAGCTACAATAACTATAACAAAGTTTGAAAAAAGTTTTCCTTTTTATTGTCGATTATGAAAAGATTGAAAAAACATTTCCTTGCATATAAGTATTACCTTTGCCGTTAATCCCAACACACACACACAGACACACACACATATATTTCATATAAACTCATAATTTTCAAATCATATATATTGATTTTACCAAGAGTATGGGGAGGTACTCAAAAGGAGAATTGAAAAATACAACATACAATCTGCAATATACAACAGGAAAACAAAGGACAACCATATTAAATATTTTTACAAAGGTCGTTTATGACGCTCGACTGCAAGTGTGTAATTCATTGAATCACAAGTCAATTTTCCGGTCGTTCTTTCTTCATTTTTGCTTTCAGCTCCACGTCCCCCAAGGTTTGCAAGAACTGCCAAAAACAACAAAGGACGACAATTATAACATGTCCGGCCTTCTAACATAAGGATTGTTAAGAATTTTGTTTACACTAACCGATGAACGAGAAGGAACATTATGAGATCCACCCGGCATATAACTGTTCGTTGGTGGCGCATGCGGTGCACAGTTAGCCATATTACTGTTCATTGGTGGCGCATGCGGTGCACAGTTAGCCGATGGTGGAAAGTTTGGAAACAACCCCACACTTTGATTTACTCTAAACTGTGATGGAAAGTGCGGGTATCCGTGCCCTACATTGTAGCTGGATGATGAGGACTGTGTTGGTACTTCAGTGGTTGTACTTGTAGTAGTTTGTTTCTTCCTTCGCTGACCACCATTACTCCTGTCACCGGGTACGCGGTCGTTTCTGCCTTCAGTAAGCGAATCTGATACCTGTACATTAACATAGTAAAATTTTTAAAAAACGACAGTTAGTAACTTTCGCTGAAGAATAAAAACCCCAAAACACTCAAAACTGCATACATCCATATCAATCGATTCATTTTCAGTCTGCACAGTGTCGTCGAATTCTAAATCGCTGCCCGGATGTAGTACCGGACAACCAGATTTGTCGTGGCCAACTATCTGACAATGGCCACACTTTGTATTCTTCTTCTTCTTGTGTTTATTGTATTTGCGAGGAGCGCCTTTGGCGTTCGACTTCTTTGGGTCGCGAATCGGGGTTTCATTTGTATTTTTTCCTCTGTTCCCAGCATCAGCTTTCTTGAACTTGTTAATAAGACCGTACATTGCACTGATACCCTGCTTATAACCGGAATCAGTTTTACAACAAACCTCCAACAATGTATTGAACGCAGCAGTCAATGAACTTCGACGATACATTTCCAACTTATCAGCATCCTGTTTATCCACCGTACACGTCAAGACATTATTTTTCGCCATTTTAGTCCACCTTTTGCAAACCAGGTTGTCCGGGAGGTAATCCATGTGTCTCTGCTTGATGGCACAAAAGACGTGACAACATGGAATCCCACTGCGCTCAAAGTGTTGGCATTCACATTTAAAAATGGGACCAACCAAATCAACGCAAACTGTCACCGTTGAACCGGGAACGCCAAATCTATCCATTTTAATCACCACTGTATTCCCCAACGAAACTTGTTCACCAATAACCAGCGAGGCTGAATTTGTTATCTGTTCTCTAACCTTCATAAACATGGCTCTGGTGAAGATCTCAGAAACTTTTTGCTCAAGACCTGGCATATGTGTTAACATCACAGGTTTATAGTAAGTTGAAACAAAATCAGACGTCATTTCCTGGTTTCTGTACTCTGCTAAAGCTCTATGAAAATCCCTTACAAAATCAACTAGAGTGCTTCTTTTCTGCACAAAATTTTTAACAAATGAATTTAGACCTTCACACATTGAAGTCGTTCTCATTCCATAGAACATATCCGACCGCATAAACGCAGCTGCCCAACTTTTCCTTGTCTCATAAACCTTTCGAGTCCACGGATTCCCTGATAGACCATGCTCATCTATAATCCTCTGCCACTCACTTTCAAACCTCGCAGGGCTACAAGTAGAATAAACCAACGAAGAGAACTCTTGGCAAAAAATTTTATTCTTCACATTTTCAAGTGCATTCTGGTGGATATGCCAAGAACAAAGGCGGTGACTTGCATTCGGAAATACACATTTAATTGCTTCTCTCATAGCATTGTCTCCATCAGTCACCACCCGAAGCGGATGCTTTTGATACATCGCATCTAAGAATGTCTCTAACAATCACTTGTATGTCTCAGTTTTTTCGTTGACAATTAAGGCACAGGCAAAAACTGTAGTTTCCTTGTGGTGATTGTAACCACAAAAAACAACGAGTGGCCTGTCGTATTTGTTCTTCTTATAAGTCGCATCGAAGGCAATCACTTCCCCGAAACAGCTGTAGTCAACGCGACTAGCTCCGTCGCACCAAAACAAATTATTTAGATGCCCCATATCATCGAGTGTAAACTTACAATAAAAAAGGTGGTCATTTTCTGTTCTTGTCTGGATATCACACAAAGCAGAATACGCGTCGCCAACATCCTCCATTTTTGCCTTCCCACTCCTGGTGATGTAGTTATAAAGGTCTTTTTTGCAAAAACCAAGCCCTGCATGACCACCTTTTTGACCCATCAAATATCCCAGAATATGACAAGATCTAACCCCGTACGAATGCAACCCATCTACGAAATTCTTATCGGCTTCATTCAATCCACGATACTTGGGGATCAGGTGAACATGTGTGGATGGAGTTAAAGGATGGTTGTGAACGGGCATAAAGCAGACAACACCATAAGTACCACTACTGTTATTAAGGTGAAATCGAATCATAGCTACACAAGATGTTCGTGACAATCCCCTGGGTTGTCTCGAACGTTCAGTGCGCTCAATATTTTTTTTAGCTCTCTCACCCTGCCTAGAACAAACCATCTGACGTGTATGTACAACACCTTCAGCGGTGACTCGCCTTACATCTTTTCTAGCGGAAAACCCAAGACACCTTGCATATTCTACATAAAATTCCTCTGCTTTTTCTATAGATTCAAATTCCATATTTTGTATTTCTTCTGCTGTCAAGTCTTTCATGTTTACTTCGACATCGAAACCCGACAAACCATCCGCAGACATCTCTCTAAGTAAACTACAAAAATTACAATTCATGAAATGATAAGAGTTGGTGGTATTGTGGAGGTGGTAATTGACACTAACACGCTAAATGATAAGAGTAGTAATATGATAAACCATTCTATTGTTGCATAATTCAGCACACTAATCAACTAATACACATGAGTATTTTTGTTATTCCATTTGCAACTCATACACATGACATTATGATAATTTCCACTAACATGAAATCAACACATTAATCAACATAAATCAAAATAACAGCAGAAATCAAAATAACAGCAGAAACAAAAATTAAGTCATGAAATCCTAGACTAAATAATTAGGGCGCCAATAATTAGATGCAACAGCAGCAATAAAGATAAGAGACTGTCATCCTTACATCGACGAAGATCTGCAACAGCAGCAACAAAGATAAGAGACTTATACTTGGGGATCAGACGAAGATAATGAGAAGTGATGAACAGTGACCTCCTTTGGTAAACGATAAACAGTGATCTCCTTTGGTAAACGATAAACAGTGATCTCCTTTGGTAATATAGGTGCGCTTATAATTTAAAGCTACTAATCTTGTACCAATTAAAGAAAAACAATTAAGTTGCTAATCAGGATTTTGAAATATTAATAAAAGGGTATTTATGTAAACAGACATATCAATACAAGGGTATTTATGTAAACAGACGCATCACGTGGTGATTAACTCAGTTTTGAAAATTTTCGTGCCAGGCAACCATTTCGTAACGAATTTGCAGGCGTGGCATCCGCCTATTGGCTTCGTGCATACTGCACCGGTGCAGCGCAAAATTCTGCTGCACGGAAGTGCTCACCAAATTAAATACCGTCAAAGTTATGTACCAAAAAAAAACTACCGTCAAAGTTTTTATGTTTGGAATTGGATTATTTTGAGTCATATAAAATATATAAATTGTTATATATTAATTTATAAATTTTTATTAACGAAAATTATAATTTTTTATAAATTATTTTTTCATAAATTATCTTGATAAATTTATAATAATAATATATAAAAATAATTTTTTCATAAACTATCTTTATTAACTTATACGTTGGTTTCATATGGAGCTTACGGAAAAATGAGATCCCTTTTCGATTCTCACGTGCTGACTTTCTTCACATTAGTATTTTTTTAACTTATTTTTTTGCTTATTCTAAAATATATATATATATATATATATATATATATATATATATATATATATATATATATATATATATATATATATATATATATATATATATATATATACACAAAGACAGCGATAATTGATTTCGAGAAGGGAAACCAGCGATAAGCGAAAATGGAAATCACATGCAGCTGGTATTTTTATGGTGAAGACAGCTTATACGGTGCTACAGAGCAGGTCCGGCACAATTGATCTCGAGACAAACACAACGAAAGCGCTTAAGTGTCGTTGGTTAAATAACGTCCCATCAAAAAATAGTATGTTTGGTTGGAGGTTGTTGATTGAAAAACTACCCACTAGAGAGTTTTTATTTAATAAAGTTGTCATTACAAGAATTCATGAGAAATATTGTGTATTTTGCTTCAAGGAGGTGGAAGACGTCAACGACGTTTTCTTTAAGATATGGAGTTTTATTTTCAAGTGGATGGGAACAGAGGCCTTACCCTTTGTTGATATTTCCAACATGTATCAACAATAAATGTTTATCCTACTTTTTTATTCATATTCATCAAACAACAAACCTTTGTTGTTAGTTTATCTACTCTCTTGAATTCAACACTAACTTTTCTTCACAATAGCCATTAATGCACATAGAAAAAGTTCATGCGGCGTACAAATATTTGTGGACAATCATCCAAAATCAAGAGAGAAGAAGACAATCTAATTTCATTTCATGACTAATTAACAATTTAGAGTACAAAATCAAAGTTGCAAATTAAGAAACAAAAAATTAAAAATATGATTGTTGGTTGCACCTTGGAGAACTCACTTCTATGGTCTGTAAGTCATTCTATGACAGTAACCATTCATGCATATATAAGCAACGTACTTGTTGTCGGCTTCAACTACATCAGGACACTCTTTAACAGTTTTACATTGGATAGATGTTTTGAAAATGCTTGGATTACTAGCAACCTCCTTTGTAGTAAAAAACAGGAAAATAAATAAAATTATTGTGGAAATTAACTTGAGAGATTTACCCATTTTTTCTCTCTTCGTAAATATCATATGGCTTGATCAATTTATATTGTATAAAGCTCATGTAGCAATTTCAAAAACAATTAAATATTTCTAGCATTTAATTAAGGTGATCAATGGGTTGTATTTGCCCATTTAGAACACTTAATTAGTAAATATATCTCTTTTTTAGATCAATGTTTTATTTTAAGTATGTCCCTTAAACACACTTAGTGAAGGGGTTACATAAAAAACTTTCTGATCATTAGAATTCATTATTTTTTAACCATATTATTTTTCTCTTCGTATATAACGAATATAATAAGATTTGATAAATTTATAGTGTATAAAGATCAAATGTTAAAAACAATTAAATATTTTTAGCACTTAAGTTGATTAATATCTTGTATTTGTCCCTTTAGAACACTTAGTAAATGTCTCTTCGGTTGATCAATGTGTTGAGTTTGTCCCTCAAACACACTTAGTGATATGGAGTAACATAAACAACTTCCTAATCATTAGAATTCATTATTTTCTTAAATGTGAAATAAGTTTTTTATCCCTATAAATAATTCAAAATTGTTTTAGGTTCTGTTTGGATAAACAATTTATAGAAATACTTATAGTATTAGAACTTATAATATGAGAGCTTATATCATAAGTTTTTATACTGAATATATAAGTTATTTACGTTTGGATGTGTACACTAAAAAAGTACTTACATAAAATTGAAGTTTTTGGATAGATGTGTCATTATATAAGCAATTATAAATTTTATATTAATTCAAAAAGATAAATTTTAAACAAAAAATAAGTGGGATATTTTAAAAAAGATAAATGTAAAGAAGAAAAAAATAACCTTATAAAACAAGAAAATAAGTTTAAGATCGACTCAAAATATAAATTTTGACACATATGCTAATATTGTTTAGAATAGAGCATGCATGACTCGAAGCAGGTATTTTTTCACAACCTTCATATTAAGCCCAATGATAACCATATTATAAGAGCTTATTAAAATATCACATAAATAGTTTATTAAAATATCATATAAATAGTTTATGAAATACAAACACTTACTCCATTTTGCATTTGCAAAATCGCAATAAATATTGTAGTTGCAAAAATTGCATTTAGAAACTATGATCATCAAAGCACAAGAGATATTATCCATGCCTAATATTATGAATGAAATTTTATATTAAAATGCATTTAACTTAAGGCACAAGAGATTTCCCAAATTTGCAAAAGATTATTCAAAATCTATAGGAAAGAAAAATGTATAGGATTAGTTAACTAAATTAATTTTATATACAATGATATTTTGTTCAATTATTTATTTTTTTAATTGTTCGTGTAATGTTTTTGTGGTTCTCAGTGCATTCAAATTTTACAATTTGGTCATACACAATACATATTTTTTTGAAATATTCATGTTTCAACTTTCAAATTCTATAATACTGTGAAATATATCCCATCCAAATTTTAATATACAGATTTGAGTATTTTGAAAATTTCAAAGTGGATTGAAAAAAAAGAAGAGTAAAATTGCTCTTTAGACCTCCTCATATGCTCACAGACCCCAATATGAAGGAGCTAAAGAGTAATTTTCAAAAGTCAATAAAACTTGGTGAATTTTTTTTTTTTTTTATATAGAAAACTTGGTGAATTTAGTAACAAACAGAAAATTTTCTCTTTACCACCTTATGTTTCTCTCGGTCCCACTTCAAAATTCCTTTTTTGCCCTTTAAAATTATTGGGAATCAATTTTCCAAAGTAATTTGTATTTTTTTTAAAAAAAAAATTCGAAAAAAGTATACAGATTGATTTTCAAAAAAACAATTTTCGAAAATATTAATTAATTTTCAACCACCCAACAACGTATTCACTTTAAAGTCAAATTAACCTCCATATAATTTTAAATAAAAATGAAAAAAGAGAACATATGAAAATATTAATTGCTACCAATAGTTAATCTGGCAGTAATTGACGTTGAACTTAGGTTCGATTTCTCACAACTGCGATCGAAATGAGGTTGAAACTAGTTGATATTAGAATTGACTTTCGAATCAGATTAGACAGTAAAATACTACTCATTGCTTTTCAACCGCCGCTTATAAAATACTACTCCCTCCAGACACAATTATAAGCAAAAAACAATTTTTAGATTTATTGAAAAAATAATACATCCAGTCTATATTATTGACCAAATACATTACTTTTTCAATAACCTAAAAAGTTATTTTTTAAATATAATTATGTCGGGAGGAGTAAGACTAGAGCCTCTCTTCTCCTATATAATAACTCTTACCCTCTTTCTCCTAAAAACACACTCTTCCTCTTTTTCTGTTTTGGTTAGTTCAGTTCATGAGCTTCCTATATTCCTCTCAGTCTCAGTCTCAATTCATCATTCTCTAACCCAGCTTCAAATATCTTGATACATTATTAAAGGGAGACAAGGATGAATCAAGTAAAATGGAGTGTTTACTCCACCTTTGTCAACAATGGACGGCTTATAGGAAATACCATTTTGGGACATGTAAGTAGATTTCTATTTACTGTCCAAAAAAAAAAAAGTAGATTTTTATTTGTTACTTTTTTTTCTTTTCAATATTACAAAAAAGCCTTTATTAGCTCAATTTTGTTTGGATTTCTTAAGTATTTGTACTGGACTCTATGCATGTCTGTACTACTAAAATGAGTGTTGAGTTCATTTTTTTCACCATTTTTTCTCTTCCAAAAAATTGATTTCAATTCGTTAAAAAAAAAAATTGATTTCAATATAGCTCTAACTATTCTTACAAGTTGTCAATGAGAGATTAACAATCACAGAAAATTGTCTTCTTCCAAAACCATGATTGAAAATTATGTTGTGTGCCTATTGATTTCAATAGCTTTAACTATCTGCAAGTTATCATTGAAAGAAAATTGTGTTAAGTACATTTTGGAGGGGACTGAAACCACTTGATGTCAGAACTCGCCCCGAACTTTGGACTACTAGGGCCCCCTTCCCCTAGGAACCAGAGGGTGAAAACCAAAAAAAAAATTGTGTTAAGTTGTGTGACATTTTTTATAAACTTTGAAATATTGGTGCAAATTTTTTATCTAGATTGAAAAGTGAAACACTTTAATGAAATGAATAGTTAGAGCTAAATCTTTTATCTAAATTTTTAAATTAAATGAATAGTTAGAGGTAAATTTTTTATCTAATTTTTTTTTTACAAAGAGAAACTTAATGCATTTCATTATTCAAAATATTGTGAATAGAAGGAGGTATTATATCATAAATATAACGACTAGTCTTAGAATATGCCGCTTTTGGCTAAGGTGTGGGCAACACTATTTGCTTGTCGTTTGACAAACTTTACCTCAAAGTTAGGATATAATAATAACAATGATTGAATACTAAAAATTATAGAAGAAAAGTCAGAGACTCCAACATTCATAGAAAAAGAATTGCATCAACCACTCCTTTTGAATCACTTTCAAATGTGACTTGGGAGGTGAAGCCTCTTTGGATTATTTCACACTCCTGAGGAGTGTCATTCTAAGAATGAGATTAGAGTGAACATTTATTAGGTGATGTCTGTTTTAGTATTTTCATCGGTGTTCCGCTTATATATAGCGCCTTTATTTTGTAGCCCTCTTTTACCGGTCTATGTTCGTCTTGAATAGAAACCTGATTTTTAATAATAATATATTTGTTGTTCAAAAAAAAAAACAATGCTTTCCCTTCAATGATGTCGAGCTTTTCATAGAAAACGTTTGGGTCTGCAAGAATAATGGACTTTTCTCTAATTATTATTTCTTACAAAATTAATTTTATTAATTAATAAGTAAAAATATATTTTTTCTTCATAAAAAAAGTAATAATATATTTTAGTATTTTTTTAAGAATATTTTAGTATTTTTTTTAAGAATATTTTAGTATTTTTCAATAGGTAAACATTTATTTTAGTATTTTTAAGAAAATAAATTATAGACTAAATATACTGCTTATTGCTTCAAAAAATGATATATTACAGATTTAAAAAATAAAATAAGGGGAAAAAATAGGTTACTAATTGAAATACGGGAAATATTTCACTATAAAGTATTAATAAGTGATAAATTTTTCAAAATACCGGAAACTTAACTATAATATACTAATGCGAGAAACATTAAATGGAAAATAACAACTTATGAAAAAATTACCTAATGTATGATTTATTTAGTGTAAATTGTTTAATGAGGGTAATTTGGGAAAATAACATTAAATAAAGTTGATTTTGCTAACTTTTGTTTATATTTATGTCCAAAAAATTTTGTTGACTTTTGCTTATAAATAAGGTCAGAGGGAGTAAATCATACATGAGACAAATTATGCTATAGATTCATAAAATTTATAAGGTCAGAGGGAGTAAATCATACATTGGACAAATTATACTACTGTTTCAACCCACTTGGGTTGGTTTGGTGGTATTGGCTTGTGACATGGGAGTGTGCTCCTCCTTAAGGTCTTATGTTCGATTCTCTCTGATGCCAATTTCGATGGACTAATTTAACTTTTTCAAAAAATAAATAAATTATGCAACTAATTTATGAAAGTCATAACAATCTTAAAATAACTATCATATACTAGCGGGCCATGCAGACGCGTTGCGCGCCTACCTGTATCTAACTTATGTCCAAAAAAATATGTCTTATATTATGATGAGTTTGTTAATAAAAGATGTTTGCCGCTAAAAAAAGATGTGTCTTATATTATGGTGAGTTTGTAATAAAAGATTTTTGTTGCTACTAAAAAAAATTAAGGATATTGTTGGTATTATGAAAAGTCCATGTATTCTCCTTACATATAGTATAAATACTAAATAAACGATACATGAGACAAATTATGTTACTTATTCATATAAGTGATTAAATAAATCTAACTTTAAAAACATTTTCAATTTTAATTAGTAAAACGTAACTTCTAAAAATATCGACGTAACGTTACGATCCATACCGATAATTATAATAAAAAACAACAGAGATCCAAAAAAAATTTAAAAAAAGAAACTTATCTCCTACTCTCACACCTGCATCGCTCCTCTTATTTTTTGGTACAATAGCGGGTAAAACCCAAGAAAGAAAGAAACTACATCATTAACTTCACATTTCTAGGCATGCAAACTCCAGAAATATCATTAAAGAGAATTTGTTGCAGCTCACTCGGAGCAGACTCCAAAATGATCAAATTCGAATGATCCACCATAGAGCTAGAGTTAGCAAGCCAATCAGCACTCTGATTTCCTTCGCGCTAGTTATGGTTGATTTGCACATGCCAATTCATATTTAGCAGCTTCATGATACGTTGAACTAAAATTGAGATATTCCCATTAAACTTGAAATCGTCAGAGATCATGTCAATCAATATCTTTGAGTCACTTTCCACTATAAGATGAGAAAATTGTTCTATAATGCCCCATATCAATTGTCTAGAATATCGACAGGAACATACATAATTGAATCCGGATACATTAAAATTTACAAAGTAACTTGTTTGAAAATTGACAAGTACTTAAATCTATTACTAATACAGAGAAATGAATTTCCATTACACAGCGGAAATAATCCAATGAGATGCACATAACAGATTAATCTAATAAAACAAGGAAGAAACTAATGTAATCTTTCAGCTTCAATCCTTAGCTTCTTCTTACCCTTGTCTTATCCAATCTGTTATCTCAAAAAAAATATAAAAAGAAGTGGATTGAGACATAAGCCTCAGTGAGTTCCACCTACACCTAAGGTGTTAGTCGTTAAAGGGATTATCCTGCCAGTTGATCGGTCATGTATAAAATACATGTATTATTCTATAAGTACTTCAATTCAATGTAATAAAATGTGTCACACAATTATAAAGTTTGGTTCGCTTTATTACCCGAGCGACCTGAGGTGAGTAGTCTCAAACGCCGGCATGTCCGGCCAATTGTAATTATAATAATTGGACGCGGAAATTACCTCACATATTTATTAAATTACCATATGGATTCCTATAATGCGAAATCCAACCAACATTATCAACTATAATACGAAGTTCGTGTGATGTCTCATTGACCATGTAAAAATGTAATTATAATCGGCACATAATAATGTATGCGTCAGAATTTGGGTATATCGATCAACTGTTCACATATTACCAATTTGTCTAATTACTCTAATTATAGTTTGTAATTGTCTTAATATTGTTACCAATAGTTAATACAAAACTACCACCTAGTGAGTTTAAGTTGCCAAATGCCAATACTAATCTTAAACTTTTTAAACTAGATAAGCTAATGTAAGTTAACTATTCGACTATGTAGGTAATCTAACTACCAATATCGCAACTCATTTACATTTTCATTCCTAAGCATTAAGTCACCTAAAATTGTTTCTATACTAATTTACTAGTTTAGGTTGCCTGCCGGACCTTAAAAACGCTCAGGAACACAAAACTGGGAAAAGTGGGGTTACCGCCTATTGCGCCCCCCAAATATAAATAATTCCCCATGTGTGTGCCACACGCAGAAGACAGGGGCTGCACTATGAAAATCTGCAAAATTTTGCATAACAGTCCCAAATTACTGGAACTTCCACTTAGCTTCATTTATAAACTAAATACACACTTAGAATCACTTTTAATCTATCATTTTAAGCCTTGTAGCAAGTAAGGGAAAGGGATCTAACTCACTACAATTACTAATTAATCATAATCCAGTAATATTCATTATTTTCATAAAGAGTAAAATGGGTACCTATTATTATTACTCCAATTTTCCATTGTTTCTCTAACTTAAAATTAGTAGTCAATCTTAAATTGGCCAAAACTTAAACAAGGTAGTGCTAACCTAAAGGAACCCACCTTATGTGAATAACACTCTTGAAAGCTTAGCAATGTGAATTCCAATACTTTCATTAAACCTCTCCAGTTTCAAAAATTAGGTCCTTCTTCCTCTTGCGCTCCAAAACTACTTCTCAGACCTGTATTATTGCTCCAAGAATCCTATTTAAATGGAAAAATCAAGATTGGGGTTTAGGGTTGATTCTAAAAACATAAGAGGAGTTGGAGATACTTACTTAGTACTTACCTTAATCCCATGGGCCAAGAGACTAAAATCCATGAGTAACTTGAGCTACTATTTATGCATAAGAGTCCTGGACATGCATGTTCCGACCTAGAAGAAGTGGAAATTGGGATTTAAACTAGGAGAGATGGAGGGTTTGCGTGAGAGAGGAAGAGAAATAAGATGAAATTTATGAATGTCTTACTTTGGTTTTCCATGGCTTAAACCAAAGTGCATGTGAGTTTAATGACCATTTTGAGGTTAAGGAAATGTAGAAGTGGATTGTTGTTGTTGGTATGGCGTGAGGAGAGATGTAGAAGAAGAAAGGTGTTGCTGGAAAGTGGGTACGAAGAATGAATAGAAATTGGGATTGTTGGATTTATATACTAATCATACATGTTTTACCAGATTGCCCTTCACTTATCATCAATTAACGTTGTACTCTTCATGAGATAATTTCCAAGAACTACCTCTAATTAATATTACTTTTATTAATTAAAATTGAGATGTTACATGTTTCCTTCAAGCCACGTCCAAATCCAAATACAAACCACATATCTCAACTAGGGATGGTAAAAAAACCCAAATCCGAGAGACCCACCCAAACTCAAACCAAAGTCAACGGGCGAAACCCGATTTGACTGGGTTTGGGTTTGGGTGACACCCGATAATATGGGTGTGGGTTTGGTATCAGTCAAACCCACACCCGAAACTCATACACCCACCCGAAATATTTTATAATTACCTAATTATCCCCATAGTCTCCCTCAATTTCCTTGGAAGACCTTAAATTTTAGTTTTAATTTAATATCTTGAAAGTCTATGTTGTAATTTCTTGAAAGTCTATGTTTGAATTTCCTTGGAAGACCTTAATTTTAGTTGTAATTTAATTCAAAGTCTATGTTGGAATTTAATTTCTTAAATTTGCAAATTATTTTCAAATTTGCTGCGGGTTTGGGTGAAAAAAATCCGAACCCAATGGGTGTGGGCGTGGGTGTTGTTTTGCCACCCGAACAGCCTTTGGGTTTGGGTTTGGGTGATGATTTCGGATGTGGGTTTGGTAAGTGTCAAACCCGCACCCATGGGCGCCTGTTGCCATCCCTAATCTCAGCATGTAATGCATCACAAGTTCCAATCCTCTTGGTTTTTTCTAATTAACCCTCACATAAATTGAGGGTAGGTCCCATATGATGATGTGGCACCAATGAAATTTATCCACATTTATTTAAGTCAAACATAATTAATTTTTTACCATAAAGTAATTTAGACTACTTTTATTTTCATTTAATTATATTTTATGTATTATATTCTATGAATTTATATTTTGGACCTAATTACTTCTGATTTGTTTGCTTCTTCTTCAAATTATATTACGTCTCAAACAACTTTCTTCTTCGCGTAAAAAAAAAAAAAACTTTCTTCTTATCGTCAAAAAACTTTCTTCTTCTTAATCCTTTCAATCTCTGCCGCAGCCTCCACCACCGTCATGTTAGCATTCTACGGATCCTCCGCTTTTGTGTTATCCGATATCAATCTTTACTGCAGCCTTCGCCACCGATCTATCGGATTTCTTCAAGATTCTAAAACTTGTGATTTTCAATTTCTTAGATGTTATGTTTTTTAGCGTATTTTTTCCTGTTTTTTTTTTCCTTATTTTTTCCTGTTATGTCATAGAATGTGATTCCTATTCATCGTCATTTTGTTTTTGTTTTCTTTAGTTGTCCATATTGGGAAAAAATTGAAAACAAAATAGTTTAGAGAAAACAAAAAATTAGGAGAATGTAATCAAGAAAATTGATCCACTTGATTGGCCACTGAGTTAAGAAGAATTTGATTTATGATTGTTGACTAATAAGGAATATGATTCAATATTTATTACCATATTATTGAAAATTCAAAACTCAAATGAATCGAATTAATTGCACCAAGTAATGGGTTACAATGAGTAAACCGTCAAATACCCCCTTAAAATTTTAAAATTCGTCAAATACCCCATGAAATTTGGAAATAGGCAAATACCCCCTGAAATTTTAAAAAGTCAATCAAATTGCCCCCTTGCACTACCAGTCAGAGTCCACGCCAGAAAACAATTTAATTGACTTTTTAAAATTTCAGAGGGGGTATTTGCCAATTTCCAAATTTCAGGGGGTATTTGACGAATTTTAAAATTTCAGGGGGTATTTCACAGTTTACTCGGGTTACAATATGCAATAGACACGAGTTTTGTAAGGAATGATCTAGTAATAAATAAAATTGATTTGTTTTGCCTTCCATAAAAGGAAATAGAGACTAGGTATATCAAGTAACGTACTCTTAAACTTGTTTAGGGTTTAGCTGATCAGAAGTAAAAATATAAATAGTTCATCCGAACTAAAAGAAAGGTCGAACCATTGTCGGAAAACAATCACACGGAAGCTTGATCGATCACAAGTGCGGTCTACCTGAAATTTATCCGATCAAAATGAAAAGGTTCGACTATTTTAGGAAGACGAACTAACTCTTGGACTTGTTTAGGGTTTAGGGTTTAACTATTGATCATAAGTAAAAATTTAAATAGTTCATCTGAACTAAAAGAAAGGTCGAACCATTGTCGCAAAACAATCACACAGAAGCTTGATCGATCACAAGTGTGGTCTACCTGAAATTTATCCAATCAAAATGAAAAGGTTCAACTATTTTAGGAAGACGAACTAATTCTTGAACTTGTTTAGAAGTAAAAATATAAATAGTTCATCTGAACTAAAAGAAAGGTCGGACCATTGTCGGAAAACATACACACGGGAGCTCGCCCGATCACAAAAGCGGTCTACCTGAAATTTATCCGATCAAAATGAAAAGGTTCGACTATTTTAAGAAGACGAACTAACTCTTGAACTTGTTTAGGGTTTAGGGTTTAACTATTGATCACAAGTAAAAATATAAATAGTTCATCTGAACTAAAAGAAAGGTCGGACCATTGTCGCAAACCTAAACCTAATTACTTAACCTAATTTTTTTTCCCTCTTTTTTCTAAGATCGACATCATGTCAACCAACGTTAATCTATGCAATAATTTAAAGAGATTGAAAAAATAAATACTATATACTCCCTTTGTTTCAAATTACTTGTCGTTTTAGAAAAAAAATAATTAAGAAAGTGTATTTTTGCACTTAATTTCCTATTATACCCTTATTTTAATTCACCAATAAGCTTATTTTGTTTTTTTCCATGCACTTGATCTTTCCAATAAATTTAATATGTTATGTACCAATTTTTTTAAAAAAACAAACATTTTTTTTTTTGAAAACTTAAAAAAACAAACTTTAATTTTCCAAATTTATAAATCTTTTACGGTTTCAACTACTCCTAAATATTTGGAATTTACATGAGTGACTTAGATAGCTAACAATTTTTTTTTCTAAAACGAGAAGTAATTTGAAACGGAGGGAGTATTTAC
Organism: Trifolium pratense; assembly: GCF_020283565.1. NCBI lineage: Eukaryota > Viridiplantae > Streptophyta > Magnoliopsida > Fabales > Fabaceae > Trifolium > Trifolium pratense. The sequence goes on from NC_060060.1 coordinate 71,577,609, forward strand.
ACCGGAATAGCATGAATTATTTGATTTGATTTTTTTTTGAAGCATTATTTGATTTCATTTAATAAATGTATAAGTGGAATTGTATATTTAAATTAAAGATATTAGTTTTTTTTCTTTGTTGTTTTTGTTCTCTTATTATTTTTATTTAAACTAACATTGATATATATTTATTTTTTCGAGCCTATAACATTGATTTTTTTTTACTAATAACATTGATATTTTAGAATCAATATATAACGTTTAGAAACAAGCATTCAATGATCAAATTAATTCTAATTATATTTACACATAGTCTAAAATATAATTAAAGAAAACTAGTAACATAAAATATAATTAATTGAAAATAAAAGTAGTCAAAATAATTTATGGTAAAAAATTAATTATGTTTGACTTAAATACACATGGATGAATTTCATTGGTGCCACATCAGCATAGGGCAACTACCCTCAATTTATGTGAGGGTAGAGAGGTATAGCCTTTAATCCATCTATCATCTTCTTGGGAAGGGAAACTCATTATCATTCTATTAAATTGTCATAATTATCCTTAGTTATTTTCCTTAATTCCAACATTATCCTTATTATTCTCAATTTATTTTACACAATCTCTTCTTCTTTGTGTCACTGATTTTTTTTTTTAATGAATGTGTGACTGCTTCTGGCTTGTGCTTGTATGTTCTTTCTTCATGTAACCTAGGGCTGAGCAAAAGATCCGGACCCGTCCGAAACCCGATAAATCCGAGAAAGGTTGGATGATACGGGTCGAGTTGATACGGTTCACGGGTACAAAATATGAAAAAAATCAGTCTTGTATGGGTTAGAGTGGTCGGGCCCGGTCTGGAAAAATCAAATCCAGCGATACCCGAACCGACTCGAGGTATGTATAAAAGGTCATGTGAGTACTTATATTTTCTGCCAAAAAGTAAATGCTATCAGTCTTTTTGCCTATACTAGTACTAGTATACAAGTATAACACTATTTTAATACTTCTTTATGTCACTTTTCTGTAACTTTTCTTATCATCACGTTTTCTCTATTCCAATGTTCCATCTCAATAACTCATATATTAAATTAATTCATTTAATAAATGTATCCTTGGTTTCTCTCTCTGTTTTATCTTCTTCCTCTACCTTTCTTCTTAGCCATGTTTATGCTTCAACAAAACCAGTTGTTTATGCTTCAACAAAACCAGTGAAAACCATTTTTGTTTCTTCACTTCTCAATTATTTTTTTCTTTTTTTCTTCTAGTTGTAACCCGAACCAGCTGACTCGAAGACCCGCAGTTTCGTCTTAACCGAACTCGATCAAACTGATACAATTTATGGGCGGAATTGGGCCTTGAAATGCATGTTCGATTTCATGTAACCCGACTATTTTGGGCCCAAACTCGTCCGAACCCGCCCGATGCTCAGCCCTAATGTAACCATGTTACTTCCCCTGCATCACTTGTTTTTGTATGTTGTAAACTTTTTGGTTTTATTTATTTTATATGTTGTTAGTTTATTATTTGTTGTATATCACTTATTTTTATTTTCCTGTAAAAAATATGTTCTGTTCACGTTGGTTATATTCTCTTCGTCTCAAAATATAAAAACTCTTTGACCATTGCACGTATGTCAATACATACTTTTGATTACGAATATATTTAATTCTCTATTAGTAAAAATTATAGAAATTTGATATTTTAAAAATATTCATCGAAACAAATCAAACAAGATCTTATATTATAATATTTACATTTATATACTTTTAGAAAAATACGGTTAAAACAAGACATATGAATAGTGCAATTTTTTTTTTTTTGATAATATGAATAGTGCAATTTTTTTTTTGATAATATGAATAGTGCATTTAGTCAAAGAATATCTTATAAAATGGGACGGAAGTATATTTATATAAAGTATGTTAGAAATCTGCATCCCTCTTATATATATCATTGCGACGAAAATTAGTTGTCCAGGTATCATATTACTTCAGTTTATTTATTTTGTTTAGTTTTATATTTTATTTTTTTTAATTATTTGTTTTATATACATACTAGTATATACTTAAATTAATACTTATCAATATCATAAAATAATTTAATTAGATGAATTAAAAAAAAATTACACTATTGATGTATATAAACATAAATTCATATTTTATTGGGTTCGAAGGATCGTCCAAATCGGAAAATTATTATCAACTGATAATTTGATTTATAAAGATAAAAAAGTAATTTTGTTTTAAAATGTCTCCCCTCCCCTTCTTAAAATTCCTCCCTTTCATTCTTTTGAACTAAGCATAAAAAGAATTAGAATCCCTCCCATCACCTCCCCTTCGTTAAAATCTCCCCCCTTCTATCGGTTGAACCAAACAAAACCTAAATCCTTATACCCTCGTTCAATCTCTGGTGATTCTCATTATACGTGGAACGACAATTCTCACCGAACAACCCTTATACAAGGTGAGTACATGGATTTGATTTTGTAATAACTAATGATTGTATTGTTACTCTTATTGTGAAATTTTAATTTGACTAGTATTTACAAAAAAATGCAGGCCCAGTCATCAACTCCATAGATTATTTTGATTTTGTCGAAGTTGCCGACCCATCGACGAAGAAAACAGTTGAAAACACTCCCTAAGTTTGATTCCAAAATAGGTAGGGGAACTTCTTTCAAGCTTGAACATGTACAAGGTGAACCACCACTTATCTTAATTTCATTGATTCATATTATATGGGATTGTTAATTGTTGATTTGATTGATGGTGATTGTTAATATTAACTAATATTACTAGTTACTACTAGTATTTTATAATTTCAAGTTGCATTTGTTTTTCTGCCATCCGAACTCTGTCTGCTGCGTGTTTATACTGCAATTTTGCTGTTGTTATTGTGGTTTGAGCGGAGGTGTTTGGTGTTTGAGGATATTGTTGGTTTGTGAGTTAGTTGCTTCGGTATGGCTCCGAGTTTTTGTAATGCTTATTGGAAATGTTTGATTGCTTTTCCCTTTTCTTCATTTTCTCTCTAAATGCTTACATCTCTTTTTGGTTTTCCCATTTTTTTATGCAGAGTTGTGTACATTGCTAGAAGATGCTTCCACGCAAAGAGGTCGCTCGCGCCCTCGTGGACGACATCAAGTAAGTTCACATACTCAAAATATGTGCAATATTAAGTTTGTGAATCTTCTATTTATAATATTCATCGTATGATTTCATATAGAATGACCATTGTCTTGACTAAGTAATAAAACACTTAATTGGAAATGTTCATTACGTTAACTGGAAATGCTAAATTTAGGCGAGACAGAAAATTCAGGAGAATATAAGTGAGATAATTTGCATCATTAAGTTCATTGGAGATACTATTTGTAGCACAAGATACTACAACAAGTGTTCTTACTTGGATACTCAAGTACCTTCATGATGACCAGAAACTTCTGGAAGCAATAAAAAAGTAAGCATTTTTATCCCCATCATAGAATTCCTAATCATTATAATTAAGTAATTATCCATGTGTTCAAAATTAATATCTTAATGAGTGAAAAAAAGCGGCACATATTATTGCAGGCAAAACAAATGGCAGTATATGAAACCAATGATGCAGAGAAGATTCCATTGACATGGAGTCAGATAAAAAATATGCCACTTATTCATAGGGTATGGTATATTATAATAACTATATATGCATGGTAAATGCTATGCAAAAAAATACTCCATTTAATTGGAAAGCAACTAAATTCATGTACCAATTCATGAATACATTTCTCAACAGTATATATTAAGGATGCCAAGTATTATATCATTTATTTTTAGAGAAGCTGTGGTTGATGTGGGATACAAAGGTAAGTGTTTTACACGACAAATCTTTTGTACATTTATAGGAAATTTCATTTTCAAGAGCTATTACTATTTCCTACATGCATGATTAATTTCTAAAATGTTCTTTTATGCAACTATTATGCCCATGTTAAAGTCATTTGAGTTCTGTTTAGTGTCAGGTTTGGTCGAATCTGTGTTACTAACACACAATCAAAGCACCAAGGAACTCTAAAGACATCCAAATGAGCTGAATGTAAAGGTAATGTCTATCTTAAACTTCCCTCATTCCATTTCGTTTGAATTTTGTTATAATCACGTAAGATGTAATGTTCATGCCTGGTTCATTCTGTTACTTAAGTAGCGGATCACTGTGTTCCTGTAACTGAAAAAACTGAATGCGTTTTACTTTTTAATAGTTTTAGTCATGGATCAACCAAGCACTTCTAAGGCAATTGTGAAGCATTCTAAGGATGAGGATAAGGGCAATGGTCAGTCGACCAAAACACCTATGGATGTGGAACTCGCGGTTGATTTTCGCCCACAATTCACCACGGATAGGATGTTTAAGATGCGAAAACAAATGCAAGATTGGGTTTATGGGGAGGAGAAGAAGTTGGGATATTCTGTAGTGGTTGCGAAGTCGGACAATGGGGGTAAAAATAGAAAACCTTTTGTTGTGATGGGATGTCAAAGAGGCGGCACTCATAAGGCCTTTGTCAACAAGAAACGGGAAGCCACGACACGACAACATTAAAATGCAATTGTCCCGTTTAGGATTAGAATTTATTTTATGAGCTGTGGTTAGTGGAGTGTTAGTGTCATTGATGGGACACAATCACATAATGGCAAAAAGACTTGAAGGTGATTTATCTGCGGAAACAAGTTTCCTGGGGATTTTCCTGCGGCTTTTACTACGAAATTACCTGCGGAATTTTTGCAGGAACATTTACTGCGAATTGGTTCTCATTTTTGGTAGCAAATTCTGCAGGAACGTTTTCGGAACCCGAATCCACAGGTGGATTTTTTTGTCCAAATCCGCAGGAAAATCCATAGAAAAACAATAAATTTCTAGTAGTGTAAACTCTCAAAAATCCTTCTATACAAATTTCGAGTTCTTCTGATACAATTTTTGAGTTCTTCAAATTAATTATATATATTGAGTTTGCTAATTTAGACCCACCTAAAAACATGAAGGTCTAAATTAGCAAGGTGCACATTTTCACTTTGGACAAAAAAACCCTTGACATTTAGTTATTTTGCACTAGCAAATTAAGGATAGTTAGGTAAATTTTATTAAAATGGTGTGGACCCACTTTGATAATTATATTCAATGGTCCAGATTAAAAGAAGAAAATAATAAGATAGAAACATGCAAAATGTTCCTTCTTCTTCCTTGCTGCAGCGCTCATCACAGTTCGCCGTCGTCAAATCTCAGTCCATCCCAACGTCATTCGCCGCTGTCACCTCTCATATTGTCTGTAACAAGAAGCTTTCTCTCGTTGCTGTATCCTCTCTCTATCCATTCCACACAGGTTTGGGAATAGGCTAGGCGGCCTACAGGCGCCTTCGGCCTGGCCTGTGTAAGCGTGGCCTGACATGTTTATTAAAAATGACAGGCTTAGGCTTTGAAAAAAACCTGTTTACATAAATAGGCTAGACTCATGCTTCTAGAAAAACCTACAAAAGCCTGATAGGCCGGCTTGTTTATATTCAATTATTATTATTTATTTTTTTTTTCAAAGAAAAAATATATTATTATTTAATCTTATTTATTATTTTATTAACTTTTAATTATTGTGCTAATCGTTTTATTAATTTTTTTTAATGTTGAAGAAATTATAAAAATTTAAATATGAAATAGGCTTTTAAGGCCTGTTTAGCCTATTTAAAAAGACTATATAAACAGTAGCGGAGCTAGGGATGGCCCGGTCGGGCCGCGGCCCACCCCACAAAATAAGAAATTACTTAGCTACCCCTATTTATATAAAATTACCTGCGTATGATTCATATAGTACCTACTGCGCTAACTTTTGAAAGCAACTTAGTTGGCCCAGCGGATATGTTACTTGCATACATACCTGGCTAGGGCAGGTTCGACTCATTTTCACTGTGTTATTATTTTTCTGTTTTTTTTTTCTTTCAATAAATCGATTTCATTGTTGTGTAAAGTGGGTCTCAAAAGGATTTGAATCATCTCCAATTTTTTCTCATGTTTTCTCCCCATTTACTTAATCTAATGGTTGTCCGTCCCAAACCCAATAAAAATTAATGCCTCATGTCACTAAACCAACCACATTATTATTCTTGTAAAAGTAACTTTTCATATTTATATTATATCTACTATTTTTTTTTCACTAACCTTTTGTGTGAATAAACTCAAATTTTTATCAATTAAAAACAATTATTCTTTTTTTATGGGATTATATCATTTGCTTTTTAGTATATATATATATGTAATATAATAAAAAATATAATTTTTTATGATAAATTTTGTGTAAATATTAGTTCAAAGATAATTATTTATTATCTCGAGTCACTTGTACACGTAAATATCATTTTAAGGTATGCAGTTTAATTATTTAGTGATCAATTTTTTTTTACGCGAGCAATTTTATGATATTTCATCTTGAGTGATCAACTTTATATTTATTACAACTTCATTGTTATATGTAATATAATTTTCGTATTTAATTTATATGTTATAAGTTTTTGGCTTTACCGGCCCATCCAATTTTTTTTTGACTCCGCCACTGTATATAGAGACATTTATGTAACACAGACTTTTAAATAGGTTAAAAGCTTAGGCCAGACCAAAATAAATAACATTTGACAGGTCGTAGGCCAAGCTCAAGCCTGAAGAAAAATCGAAGGTCTGACCTGACCTAAGGCCTCAAGGCCTGTTCCTAACCCTAATTCCACATAACCAAAGGGGGAATATTGAAACCTTAAATTACAATTTGAAATTGATTACAATAAATAGTTTTCAATTTAAATCAAACAGTCTGCAAATCACCTTGAAACTGAAAACTGAAAAGGGGAAACAGCAGCACAGAAGAGACACCATGGAGGCGTGGCGAGATGGCGAATCAAAGTGGGAAAAGTGACAGAACAATGGGAGAGATTGAGAAGTGATTGGTTTTTTTTTTTTTTTTGGTTTACAATGAATGAGAATCGAACCCAAGACCTATAATGTAATATCCAAACCCCTCACCACTAGATCAAACCTAGTGGCTTAAAATCAGCAGGGAGAAATTGAAAGAGGTTATCATTAGAAGAAGATTGAGTCTTGGTTTATTCCACATTTTAAGGAAAGAAAAACGATTTTTGCAGTTTTCTTATAAATGTACAAAATTATCCTTTATTTTAAATTTACTTGAAATAGTGGATGAGGTAATTGTTGTTCAAAGTGAAAAGGTGCACTCTGTCAATTTAGACCTTCATATTTTTGGGTGGGTCTAAATTAACAAACCTATATATATATATATATATATATATATATATATATATATATATATATATATATAGGGAGAGGGATCAAATTACATCGGTGTAACATTTGAGTGATGTTACACCGCTCAATAACGCTTTAACGAAAACAAATTTTGCAAAATCCACCGTTGGATTGAAAGTTTATATCATATAGATCATTCATGTTAAATTTTACAAAAATCTAAAATCGTTTGATATATCATTGAGATTGATCAATATTAACGGTATTTAATAAAAACGCATAATCCGTTAATTTTGACGAGTCTAAAAAACATGTCACGTGATTTTAGATTTTTATAAAACTTAACATGGATGATCTATAAGATATAAACTTTCAATCCAACGGTGGATTTCGCAAAATTTGTTTTCGTTAAAGCTTTATTGAGCGGTGTAACATCACTTAAATGTTACACTGGTGTAATTTGATCCCTCTCTCTATATATATATATATATATATATATTACAAAAAATAATAATATCAACCTACAAAAACTCTTTCCTCCATATGTGCTATACGATATATTTAGCTGTGGAAAATTCCACTAGACTTTGGACATAATTAACCATATATAATCACAAACACTGTTTCTTCCACAAAATCCAATATATTTGGATAAACCAAATCCATGAAGACTTATGAAGCCGCCATGCATTGACCTTTTGCAAAATTATTTGCACGTTACTATACTCCTCCGTCCCAAATTATAAAGGAAAATAAAAAAATCACACTTATTAAGAAAAAGTCAAACATGCAAAAACAATTTTTATTAGTTGTTGTTTATTGAGAAAATGAGAGAGAGAAGAAATTAAATGCAATTTGCATTTAATTTTATGAAAATAAGAAAAAAAACATTCTTGAAAATGATTTTTTCTCTTATAATTTGGGACAAAAAAATGAACTTTTTTCCCTTATAATTTGGGACGGAGGGAGTATCTCGCAACAAGAATTGCAATATTTTTAAAATTGATATGAAAAATAATCAATTTAAACTGTAGTAAACGGCCTCTCAATTAAAAATAAAAAAAAAACGTATAAATAATTCTTGTGCTATATACGATTAAATTTATCAATATTTTAAAAATAGAAACAAATCTAATGGCATTTAGTTGATTTTTTTATAACTAATTAAAAAAATATATATTTTGATGAATTATTTTGTTTGTAGATTTTGTCCGATTTTCAATTCGAAGATATAAATATTACACCCATTCAAGAGTCTTATACCCCAAAGCCAAAGCCAAAGCCACACTTCTTTCTGTCTGATACTCCCCCTGCCCCCCAAAAAAGAAAGTAGGCTGCTGTATCTTCAACCAATTACTTGTTACTCTTAGAAAGGGGTTTCCATATCTGTTTATAGTGTCCTAAGAGTGGCATGCCTTCTGCCTTATAATGCAAGTCTCGTTTAACTCAGGTCATTCATCTTTTTTTCTACTTTTGTTTTTCAGTTTATTTTTAATTTTTATTATGATAAATTACAACATGACAATTCTTGCAATTATGATCAACGAATGTATTTGTATTGATTGTTTAATAATAATAATAATAATTGTTTCTACATAGTTTTGGTGAACTTAGTTTAGTCGTTAGAGATATCACATTTTATATATAAACATTAAAGTCTCGAGGAAACTCAAAAAATAATACTTTTTTAATATAAGGGCCCGTTTGGTACATGATAGGATAATGATAGGATAGGATATAAAACAGGATAAGGATATGATAGGATATCAGCAGGATAACAGTTATCCTCAGTTATCCTATCTTGTGTTTGGTGCACACAGGATAACAAACATGATAACTAATATATCATGTTTTTAATACATATTTGCTCATAATAATATGATAAGATATATAAATTATTTAAATGACAAAATTACCCTTGTAAATCAATTGTTATTTTAAAAAAATTATTTTGTAATACTTTGAATTTTTTAAATAAAAAATATAAACAAGTAATCAAATAACTTTATATAATTTTAAATAAAAAACATGAGAAAATAATAAAGTTTAATTTTTTATATTAATCATGATCAAATAAATAACCCAATGATATATACATGATAGATGAGCTAAATAAATATATGATATATCTCATACGTAAATAATAAAAATACCATTGCAAAATATTGTAATTTTACATATTTTACGATTTTTTAATAATTAGATTACTTTAAAATATTGTAATTTTAGTATAATTTTGATTTTTCTAGATTATGTAAATTACAAAATTATCCTTGTGAGAAAATCACATGTATATTTAAAAATTAATTATTTTATTATTAATTTACTATCAAATTATTTTATTATTTATATTTTATTAATTTTCATTATTTTATTTTAAAATATATTTTATAGAATAAATCAGTAAAAAAAATAATTTATCCTATCCTGCTGGTAACCCAGCTCAAATTCAGGATAAGAATTTTAACTAGAGAGGCAGGATAGGATAAGCTACATGATTAACTTATCATATCCTGTTGTGTCACCAAACACTGGACTGAAACATGATATGATACAGTTATCATATCCTGTCTCTTATCCTGTGCACCAAACAAGCCCTAAATGGACAATATCGTCTATATATATATATATACACACTGATTTTGTGAATTTTAATATTTTGAGTTTTGTAAAACTTGAATGAGCGATAAATTTTTTATTAAAGAGTTTTAACACTGAAGCGTGTCCAAACTTAGATTCAAAGGTAAGACTTTGGTTAAAAATTAAAATTAAAATAAGAGAAACCGAAAGAAAATATTTATTAGGAAAGATTTGATTTGACTTTTTCGATTTTTAATTCTTAGATTGATGTGTCTGATATAATGATTTTAATTGATTGATTGTGTAAAGTAAACTTACACTGTGAGAGTACGTATTCTAATAAAACTCATTCAAAATCTTCAAGTTTTTTATGTCAAAATTAGAAACTCTTGTATTTATATTTGTTGTATTGTATGTATATATATATTTCAGGTATTAAGATCATTCAAAGAAAAGGAAGCTAAGATCACCTGCAAAAAAGAAAGAAGGAAGAGAAAAGCGCTTTAAGTTCACCAACCAACCATGAACATATTAGATGCTTTGTTAGGAACAACCAATGTAGCATTCTTCTATATGATTTTGATGTGGGTTTTATTCAATAGTTTGAGACTAAGCCAACGTAACAATAATTTACATTTTAAACACAAACCAACCTTTTTCGCTTCAATCACTGTCTTGTTCAATGGTGTTATGTCTGTTTTGAACGTAGCTTCTGTTTTCTATGATTACAGTTACACCACTAATGGAGTCATAGGATATAACTCTGTTTCATTGTCTTTGACTTGGGTTTTAGCAACATTGGTTTCATACTATTCAATGAAGAAAATACTTGGGGAGAGTAAAAGGTTTCCTCTTGTTCTAATTCTTTGGTGGGTCTTCGCTTTTATCATTGATATCATCTCACTGTCATTAAAACTAGTAAAAATATCAGAATCCATGAATTTAGTTGATGTAGTTTCTTTGCCTGTGTTGTTACTTCTATGTATCAATGCAGTTCCTAATGTGTGTACAAGGGAACAAAGTGAAATAGAACAAAGGTTACTTGAAGAGGAGTTTGAATCTTCCACTTTGGGAGGAGAAAATGATAAAGAGGCTTTTACAAGAGCTAGTATTTGGAGCCTCCTCACATTTACATGGTTGAATCCCATTTTTGAAACTGGTCGAGTTCAGAAGCTTCGACATGTTCATGTTCCTTATATTCCTCACTGTGAAACTGCTGCTATTGCTTCTTCTATGTTGGAAGAATCCATTCATAAACAGAAAGTTAAAGGTGGATCCTTGGCAAAAGCTATTATCCTCCCTATTTGGAAATCCTTGGCCTTCAATGCAGTTTTAGCAGGTATGTGTGTGTATGCAACAACATTCATATATACTCATAAAAAATATGTTTATTTTATGAACTATGTGGCTTTGATTCTCTAATTGTTTAGGGATACGTAGGACTAGGGATCCTCCCTGTCGAGTCGAGCTATAATTTCAGTAAAACTAAATTTTAAATAAGTATATTTGTTATAGTGTATTAGGCTTGCCAGGCTAAATACAGCGTTAGTTTGTGGTGGCCTGTGCACCGGTCATGACCAGAGAGTGGGTCGTGACAATGTACTACATTTTGATTTATCTACTTGGATTACTAATTTGTTCATACTTTCAGGTGTTAATACTATTGCATCCTATATTGGTCCCTTGTTGATATCAAACTTTGTAAGTTTTTTATTATCCAACAATGATAATTCAAGCAACCAATATGGATTGATTATTGCCACAATTCTCTTCCTCTCAAAAACGGTGGAGTCAGTGACTCAGAGACAATGGTACTTCGGTGCTCAAAGAATCGGAATTCGAGTCCGTGCAGGTCTCACATCTCAAGTTTATAGCAAGTCTCTAATGGTCAATTGTGGTGGACCAACAGATGGGAACGTCACGAATTTGATTAACGTGGATATCGAAAGAGTTGGAGACTTTTTCAATTACATTCATGGACTTTGGCTGATTCCACTTCAGACAATTTTAGCCTTGGCCATCTTGTGCATAAATCTGGGTTGGATACCTTCCCTTGCTGCCTTTTTTGTCACAACTTTGGTCATGGTGTGTAACACACCTTTGGCAACCATGCAAAAAGGCTTCAACTCCAAGATTATGGATGCTACAGATGCAAGAATGAAAATGACATCAGAGACAATGAAGAACATGCGAATTTTGAAGTTGCACTCATGGGAGTTAACATTTATGCAAAAACTCCTCCAACTTAGGGACACTGAAATGAACTGGGTGCTGAAATACTTCCATGCAAGTTCAGCAGTAGCCACTCTTTTCTGGACAACCCCGACTTTGGTTTCTGTTATCACATTTGGGGCATGTATATTGGTGAAGACTGAACTAACCGCACCAACAGTCCTCTCAGCTCTTGCAACATTCCGCATTCTACAAGAACCAATTTACAATATGCCTGAGCTTATATCCATGATTACTCAAACCAAATTATCAGTTCATCGAATCCACAAGTTAATACAAGTAGAAGATCAAAATCAATCCAGTAATAGGCATGCCTTCGAATCTTCAACAATTTCTATTGAAATTAAGCCAGCAGGATATGCATGGGAAGCTAATGATCACACAACAACCAAGAGATCAACAATTACAATTACAATTACAATTACAAAACCATTTATGATAAATAAAGGTCAAAAGGTAGCAGTTTGTGGATCAGTAGGGTCCGGAAAATCAAGTTTGCTTCTCAGTATGCTTGGTGAGATTCCATTGGTTTCTGGGGAAGCAGCCCAAGTGTATGGAACCAGAAGCTATGTGCCTCAGAGTCCATGGATCCAATCAGGAACTGTGAGAGAAAACATACTCTTTGGAAAGAAAATGGATAAATTCTTGTATGAAAATGTCCTGGATGGTTGTGCATTGCAACAGGATATCAGAATATGGAGTCCATGCGGAGATTTGACCGATGTGGAGGAGAGGGGCATCAACTTAAGTGGAGGGCAGAAACAGCGAATTCAACTGGCAAGGGCGGTTTACAACGACTCAGATATTTATTTCCTTGACGATCCTTTTAGTGCTGTTGATGCTCATACCGGAAGTCATTTGTTTAAGGTTAGTACTAGTAGTGCTAATGTTTGTTTCTTTCTTTTCATTCATGCATTTTCTAATTTAACTTTGATTTTTTTTTTCAAACTGTCAAATAACCGATTATCCCAAAACCTTAAGGTGTTAGGATAGAGCTATATCAATGGTTTTATATTGTTTCTAACACGCCCCCTCACGCAAGAGCCCACTTGGGCTTGAAGCGTGGATAATGCATAGGCCCACCTACCATATGCTTAAATTCCACTTTTTAATTAGAAAGTGAGGGGAGCGGGGATCGAACTCTAGACCACTTAGTCATAGAGGCTCTAATTACCTGAATCCCCCAAATTTCAACATGGTATCAGAGCCATGGTATCCACCTTGAAACATAATTCCGCTCCAATTTTCCCCGAGATTTAACTCTCGATTATTCTTCGTTTTACTTACCTTTTTGTTCATATATGCTTTACTTAACCATTTTTTCATATAAACCCTAACCGTCATTGAAATTTCTTTTTATTTTGTTACCCGTTTGTGATTCTTTAATCCGCGGGTCCCAGTTACCTTTAATCCTGTTACCCGTTTGTGATTCTTTAATCCGCGGGTCCTGTTACCTTTAATCTTGTTACCCGTTTGTGATTCTTTAATCCGCGGGTCCTGTTACCTTTAATCTTGTTACCCGTTTGTGGTGGCCTAATTACCTGTTTTGTGATCTCTTAATTTGCGGGCATACCCCGTTTGTTATCCCTTAATCCGCGGGCATACCCCGTTTGTGATCCGTTAATCCGCGGGCATACCCCGTTTGTGATCCCTTAATTTGCGGGCATACCCCGTTTGTTATCCCTTAATCCGCAGGCATACCCCTTTTGTGATCCCTTAATCCGCAGGCATACCCCGTTTGTTTTCCCTTAATCCGCGGGCATACCCCGTTTGTTTTCCCTTAATCCGCGGGCATACCCCGTTTGTGATAAGTTAATCCGCGGGCATACCCCGTTTGTGATACTTTAATCTGCGGACATTTTTACTTAATTTGATATGGATTCATCTCTTCGGCCGCTCCTCTACTACTTCTTTGATTGCTGCTCTTTATGGCTTGCTATCAATGGATTTAATTTATTTTTAGGGTTAATTTTGTAACAAGCTTAAAGCTTAGTAAGCTTTAGCTTGAGGGGGAGTGTTAGAATATAGAAAATATTATATTATTTGTTGAGAAAATATCTCTATGATTTGGTTTGTTTATTCTTAGCCCTATAATAAAGGGATTTAGTTTAGATTTAAATTTATTCACTTGGTTATAAATACCAAGGTAGTATCATACGATTTGTTAATGTAAATAATGTAAATATTGTAATTAGGGTTATTGACATCATTATCAATAATATTTTATTGTTCCTTATTATTTTCTCCTTATTATTTTCTCCTATCTTTTCACCTAAATCCCCCAAATTTCAACACAAACAACTTACCAATAAGTGAAAATGTTGTGCAGGAATGTCTTCTGAAACTGTTGTCTGATAAAACAGTTGTTTATGCCACACATCAAATGGAATTCTTGGAAGCCGCGGATGTAATTTTGGTAAGCTATACTGACCACTTTCTCCAATGATGAGATTACTTTCATCAGTGCACCTATTTGATTTTGATTGAACTCCCCTCTCAGTGATAATTAACTGATGGTCAGGTTATGAAAGACGGACAAATAGTAGAGTCGGGAAGCTATAGAGATCTCATAGCATGTCCTAATAGCAAACTTGTCCAACTAATGATGGCTCATAACGAAACATTAAAACAAATTCCATCCCAAGAAGACAATGATTCTGTTAGCTGCGGCAGCAGACTCAACCCAAAAATTCTAATTAAAATTCCTGAAGAGAATATTCAGAAGATTACCATGGATGGGAAGAAAACCAGAGAAGAGGAAGCAATGAATGGTCGAGTAAAATGGAGTGTTTACTCAACCTTTGTCACATTGGCTTACAAAGGTGCACTAGTTCCGATTATTCTCCTCTGTCAAGTACTCTTTCAAGCTATGCAGATGGGCAGCAGCTATTGGATATCTTGGGCTACAGAACAAAGGGGTAGGGTCAACAATGGACGGCTTATAGGAATATTTGCCCTTCTGTCCGGTGGGAGCTCCATCTTCATGCTTGGAAGGACTGTTTTAATGACAATAGTTTCGACCGAGACAGCTAGACACCTTTATCATGGAATGACCAAATCAGTTTTCAGGGCACCTATTTCCTTTTTTGATAACACACCTTCAAGCCGAATTCTAAGTAGGGTAAGTTTCACTAGTATTCTCTATCTAATAAGATAATTGTGGTCAACTTTATTCAAATTATTACAAATGTGGTCTTTTTTATTGTTACAGTCATCTACAGATCAAACAAGGGCAGATACTGATATTCCATACAGATTAGCTGGACTAGTCTTTGCACTTATCCAGTTATTTTGTGTCATTGTCTTAATGTCTCAGGCCGCATGGCAAGTCCTTCTTCTCTTTTTTGTGGTTTTTTCTATCTCCATCTGGTATCAGGTAAGAACTATCAAACTTTACAAATCTGTCTTCTATTGTTTCAGTTTTAATTTTAGTCCATAAAGTTTTAAATAGCGGTTGCGTTAAGGATTTCGCGATTTTGGAGCAACTAGTCTTTTATTTGCTAAAATCTTGTCTAGTTCACTTTTATTTTTAGAAGTGTACTTCTGTTCTGCTACTATTGAATAATATGATTATAATTCCCTATTCCTTTCTATCCTTCAGCATATTATTGCCCATAAAATCAGCAGCATATACTGAAACAAGCATAGTAGTATTCAAACGTTTACATTACATTACATCTGCTCATTATTGCATGAATCATCCTAGTATTCAAATAAATTAATGATAGAAGTTATGTACTTTTTTTGAAGGCTTATTACACAACTACAGCCAGGGAATTGGCCAGGATGGTAGGGATTCAAAAGACACCAATCTTGCATCACTTCACTGAATCAATTGCTGGAGCTACCACAATCCGGTGTTTCAATCAAGAGAAAATATTCTTGACCAAGGCTATGTCTTTAATTGATGATTATTCTCGTGTAGCCTTTCACAACTGTGCCACCATGGAATGGTTGTCAGTCAGAATTAATTTTCTCTTTAATTTGGTTTTCTATTTTGTTCTCGTCATCTTGGTTTCTTTGCCAAAGTCTTCCACCAATCCCAGTAAGTTCCTTCTCCACCCTTTCATCCTATAGCAGTGATAGCATTTCAAATTTCAGACATGTCATGCCATGATTCTCATATATAGGGTCTGTTGTTTGTTATAGGTTTTTTTAAAATAGATTCTTGTAGTGTTTACATATGAAGCTATTTCAAATAGATTTTTTTCATAAATATCATTTTTGAAATACAACTTTTTGAAAAAATTGTGATTTTGACTATATTTTGATCTTTAATAATGTGTATTTGATGTCAAAATTAGTGTTTCAATTTAGAAAAAACGAATATAAAATCGGTTTTAGAAAATAAATGTTTATATATCTCTCAAAAGTTTCCATATTCCTAGCAACATTAGAATCAGATTCCATACTTTCTTTCAGTAGAGATCAGATCTAACGGTTTTATTGTTTCCTCTTATTTTCAGGTCTGGCAGGTCTTATAGCTACTTATGGTTTGAGCCTGAATGTGCTTCAAGCTTGGGTGATATGGAACCTTTGTAACGTAGAGAATAAGATGATATCAATAGAGAGAATATTACAATTTTCTAATATACCATCTGAAGCACCAATAGTTATTGAAGATTGTAGGCCTGCACCAGAGTGGCCTAGTGAAGGAAAAATCGAACTCCACAACCTACATATACAGTATAATCCTGCTGCCCCCATGGTTCTCAAAGGTGTCACTTGTGTGTTCCAAGGACATAACAAAATTGGAATAGTAGGCAGGACTGGGAGTGGAAAATCAACTCTGGTGCATGCTCTCTTTCGGGTGGTGGAGCCTATAGAAGGACGCATTATGATTGATGGTTTAAATATTTCCAAGATTGGTCTGCATGACTTAAGGTCCAGACTTGGAATAATTCCTCAAGAGCCGACCTTGTTTTTAGGCACCGTAAGGACTAACTTGGACCCTTTGGAAGAACAAACAGATGAACAACTTTGGGAGGTTAGCATTAGAATGTTTTTCTTGAAAATGCCATTATTAATTTCTACAAAAAAGGAAAAAATAATAATTTAAAACTATATTTTTTCAGGTTCTCCGTAAGTGCCATCTTGCTGAAATAGTTAACCAAGATCCAAGGCTTCTTGATGCACCAGGTATAAATATATTTTTAAAACCATATTTGGTTGTGTTATTGATATGACACATCCTTATAATTTTTACTAACATGTGTGCAGTGGCTGAAAATGGAGAAAATTGGAGCGTTGGACAGCGACAACTAGTTTGCCTTGCTAGATTATTGCTGAAGAAAAGAAGAATTTTAGTCCTAGACGAGGCAACCGCATCCATAGACACTGCAACTGATAGTTTAATTCAGAAAACTATTAGGGAAGAAACGAGTGGATGCACCGTCATTACAGTAGCACACAGAATTCCAACCGTCATTGATAATGATATGGTTTTAGTCCTCAATGAAGGTACTGCAAGATAAGCTGACTGAGTAGACAGTATGTAATTCAATAATATATGATTATAAAATCATAATGAAACCTAGGAAAACATAATGCCATTTATAAATATATTTAACTTGACAGGTGGAGGACTAAAAACAGGTTTAGCAGCATATTTTTTAAGCTTGGAGCTAATAAACACTACTGTTTTGATGTATACAGGTAGAATTTTGGAGTACGATAACCCAGCTCGTTTGTTGCGGGACCAATCTTCTTCGTTCTCAAAGTTGGTGTCAGAATTTTCAAGGAGATCATCCCAATTCCAAAGTTAAATTTGCCAAGAATGAGGACAGAAAGGAAGGATAACATAGCATAGCAGACCAACTATTGTGCATAAGAATTCCCAGACTCATTACACTAACATGAAGGTTCATATAGTGATTGTTTCCATAGTATGGTTTCATTCAAATTATTGAATGAGGCCTCAAATGAACTCAATTGTATTATTCCATTATAAATTCTTTTGGAGGTTAAATCTTATATAGCAGCATTCTTTTATCTCTTGGGAATTAAATAGTTAATTGTTATCCATTAATTATTATCTAATACACCATTTAAAATGTGCATCCACATCTTTCACTAATAAAGTTCAGAAATAATAAAACAATTCAATCGGTATGTGAAATAAATGGTACCAGAAGAATATCCTATGCAATTCAGCTTTGTCACTCTCATTAAGGGAACTAACAACTCCTACAATCAGTTGCACCTGAAACCAAAATTAACTAAGATATGTTAAGAAAGGATCATAAAATCATCAAAAGAGAGAACAAACATTATTAATCGATATGATTCAGTTGTTAATTGATAGCACAAATTAATGCAAAAAGTCCAAACCACTTAGAGTCAGATTTCTACCTGTGTTTGAAGCTTATCCTTCCTTTGATTTTGTACAAGTATATATCTGCAGATTCCCTAGAATTAATAGTACAATGCATTATGCAGAAGCAGTACCGAATGAAAGATTTCTAGTAAGCCCAGGATAATTTCTTCTTCCATTTCATTGATGCCGGTTGCAAGCCAAGGCAGTAAACGTGTTCTGCATATATCTAGAATGCCGCTTCTAAGTTCTAGTTTGCTAGTGTGAAAAGAGTTTCCATCATGACTATACGCATATGCCTCTTTAAGTAGGTACAAGCATTGCAGAATTTGGTTGATACTGTCTGATGAAAGAGCAAATATAGAGTGCCGATTTGGACTTGAATGTCTGATGAAAGTAATGGGCCTTTGATTGCTTCAGCAAACAGATTAACCAGAGATGCTCCTTTGGCTCCATCTTCAGTTTCAATGGAATTAACTTCACCAGATAAAGACATGTTACCAATATCATATTCAGATTCTTCACTGACCAACTGTCTTCGAGGCAGCATTGTCGGTAAAAGACTTGCAAAGTGTAACACAAACCTAAAAGTGAAAAAATCACTACAGCATGACAATATTCAATACATTTCTCACCTTGGCAATTGAAGACATGTAACAAGAACGGAAATGGGACCATATATATCTTTGATGTACACATGGAGCTCATCCTCCTTCTCACAATTCAGAAGAACCCCTAAACAATGAAGCTTTACACACAGAAGCATCAGAACAACAGAAACAGTTCATAAAACTTTTCGTTCAATTCATTTGGAGATGAACGAGGAAGTGAGGATGAAAAGTGACGATAGAGTGAAGGAATTGAGGTATTTAGAGAGAGAGCGTAAGAGACATGGATGGTTGGAGATCGAGAGAGGATTTGAGATGAGATTGGAGGAAACACACGACGCAGATTGTGCCGCCTTGGTCTGTTAGTAGGTTTAGAGAAGAACGGTGGCATTGAGAACAACGCCACCGTGAATCGCTGTCGTCTTCGAAATTCAAGTACATTCTCTTGTTTCAAAAATCACTAGCACTACAATGAAGAATTAATGGCGCCAAAATGGTTTTGTAAGTAGTTAGACTTTAGCTTATTCTGTTAGGGAGGGTGTTGTTAGTTGTTACTTACACCTGGCACTTGCATAGTCACACCCCTGCTTTCTTTCTTTTTTTCAAAGTCCAAACTCCAAACAGAAAAAATACGCCTTAATCTTATCTTAATCTTACTACATTTTAGTTTGTCATGCAAGAAATTCTAACCCTTGTGAAACCCTAACTCATTCATTTTATACTCTTAACATCTTAACCTATTAATTAATTAATTAAATTCTAACCCTTCCGTTTGTGAAACACTCTCTTTGGTGTTGGTGGTGGTGGTGGTTGAAGGCCAGGCAAAAAGGATTTTGCTTCGATTTACATTATTGGTTGTCTAATCCAAAGGTTTGTAATTGTATAGGGATTAGGACGGATTAACTTTCGTTCTTTGGTTTTAGGTCTCATGTTTGTACTTTTTTACGCATTTCTTGTACCTACTTATTTTAATATTTTTTTTTTGCTTAGTGCATTTTTCCGTGTGCTCGAACGTGCGTGTGTGTCAAATTAAATAAATTATATAATTAATATAAGTAAAGTTTAAGATAATTAAGTTTAAACTCTTATGATCTTAATGATGAAATCTATTTAAAGAATTAAAAGTTATCATAGATATTATCATTTTCACTTTTTCACTCTTTTATTTTTATTTTTGAACGGCTAAAATTTTATTAACAAACTTGATAAACTTCACTTTTTCACTCTTCGCCAAATAACCCAACACCAAGCGCCGAAGCGGCCTACCACGTACCTATCGACGCAAGATGTCCAATGGAAGAAGTAGCTCTCGTCGTCCCCGAAACGTGTGTGCTTAAGACGATTAAAAGGGCAAGGAGAAAACTAAGAGATTGTTTATAATAAACTTTCATAATAGTAATGGCACCAATGAAGTATGCATCACCACCACCTTGAGAAACACCACAGTTAGCAAAAATAGTGATAATAACATGCTCCTTCATGTTAAACATTTCGCATTCTACAAGTGTACATCAACTGATTTACAATATTCCTGAGCTTATATCCAAAATTACTCAAATCAATGTATAAGTTGATTGAATCCAAAAGTTCATAGAAGATCAAATTCATTAATATGGCATGCTTCAGAAACCTCAAGAGGTTCTATTGAAATCAAGCTAGCGGAATATGCATGGAAAGCAAATTATCAAACCACCACCAAGTAGTGAACCAACAGACCAATAATTCAAATTATGGAATCATTCATGATAAGGGACGTTGCATATATTATTGTAAGAAACGGAGTTTGAACCCGGACACTTCACTTATTCAACTTTAAGTTTAGCCACTAAACTACTAAAATAAATAAATAATGTCTCATACATTTGGAATAAATAAGTTTCTGAGTCACACTTAAGTGAAGATGAGTTAATTTAAATATCTAAACACTTCCAATATATGCGCTCATACATAATCGTGGAAAAAGGTATTTTGGTTATTGAATGAATACCAATATCAGCAAAATAAAAATAAAAAAGTTCATATCATAATATTTAAAAATCTCCATCTTTGAAAGACTTTGGTAGCATAACATGTCCAATGGGGTCTCTCTTCACCTTCCATCTCTTGAACTGTTTTGAAGCAGCTTTCAATGCCCTGCCCCATCGCTGTATCAAATAAGCACCCACAAGTGAGACTTAATTAGATGTGATTAATTAAAACTAGCTACAATAAAATACTTTTGATGAATACCCAATTTCAGATTTCTAAACTGTTTTACAACAATAAAATCAATTAAACACACTAGACATCTAGATGTGATTAATTAAAAATCATAAATCAATTGATAAATAAACAAATAAATAATGAGTCAAATTAAATAAATAAATAAATAAATAAATAAATGTAACAAAAAATAATACCTTATTATTGATGATGGGGTTACACGAACCTTTGATCTTTGGAGGTGTTGGTGAGAAATCAGAAGCCAACATCTTCTTGTTCTTACTATGTTTCTTAATGAAATCTAGTTTGAGATTGAAGGGATAAGAAGTGAACTTTTTCCTAAGCTTAGAACCAACCTTGTTGACACTGCATCTAGCTCCTAAACCCAAGTCATAGGAAAGTTTCTTTGGAGTTATGAGTTCCAAATCCATGGGAGTGTAGGGTCTAGGAACCAATGGGGACCAGATTGTGCTTTGAGAATAGTCAAAGTCATAAGCAGAGTTATCTGGGAATTTGCAGAGAAGCTCTAATGACATGAATGGTTCTAAATACTCAACAACTTTTGTAGTTTGAAGTAACAATGGTTGTTGTTGTTGTTCTTCTGCTTCTTGTGGTTCATCTAGTTTAATCTGGTTTGATTGTTTTTGAGATTTCATTGCCAAATCATATGTGTGACCGTTTGGTTTATTGGTTTCTCTGTTTTCTACAAAAGTTTTGTTTTGGTTGAATTGGGTTTTCTTTGTCTTGTAGACCACAAAAGTAGGAGAGAGAATTAAACGACAGAAAAAGTAGCCGTTGTCACAACTTTGTTATCAGCAAAATAATAGTAATGTACCCATAAACTAATAATGTAACAATAAATAAAACAAAATTATTATAATGAAAATATTCAAATGATTAGTCAGCTTAGTTCAATTGGTAGGACATTGCATTATATATGTATGGGTTATGGTTCGATCCCGATCATCCCATTTATCCACCTTAAGGGCGAAATTTCTAGCTACCAGACTACTTGGACCAAAAAAATATTCAAATAATTAACTATATGATATTAAACTCAAATGATTAATGAGTCTCTATAATAAATTATTCAAGAAAATACAAGTTTAATTTATGATGAATATAATTTTTGTCAGACTTTATTTAACTCGAGACCGAAGTTTATATTCCTGAAGCTCATTCTCCCTAAAAATGAGGGAGTTAATAAAAAAATTCAAATTATTTGGAATAAAGTTTTTTTATTTTACTAACTGAATAAAAGTTTTTTTTTAAGGAACGGAATAAAAGTTAGATATATGGGATCACACATCTCATTTAATGCGCTATGTATAAACTCACACGAAAAACAATTTAAGCTTCACAAATAATAGTGAGTTGTAATAAGTTGGTTTGAGTCTTGCTTGCATTCATCAAGGTAGAATATGTTAGTGTTCTGGACTAGACTAATGCTAGTCCACCTAGACCCTCACAAAGTCCACATGGCTTGCCCAATCACCTCCATGTCAACATGGCACAACCTCTCCACCAAGATAGGGTAAAATTACTACTCTACCCACCATCTAAGGGTGATATCTTGGCAGTCCCTCTTAATGGGCCTTGGCTAGTCCAGCCCACTAAGAGGACCTTTGGCCCAGAGCTGGGGGCTATAAATACTCTCCCTCTTGGGAGAGCAAGGTAGACACTATTCATTATTGCAATTACTCTCTCTCTCTAACCTCTCTCTAAGTACCTCTTTGCTCTCTATATTCCTTGTCTGACTTTGGCATCGGAGCACCTGCAGGTACAACCCCCCCCTCCGTGGATCATCTGCTCGGATTGCTTCCTACCACCTGCTCAACGGACTTCCAGCTGGCCTCCTACCTGTTCTGATCAACAGTTAAGATCAGTGGCGCCGACTGTGGGGACCTGAGTTCTCCCCTTCTTTGTTTCGAGCAAGTAAACCAAAGAACAAAACCAATCAATCACTCTTTCATCATGGCCAGTGCATCTCATTTCAACAATGACGTTGAGGACGCTGCTCCTCCTTCTTCTCCCCGTCTGCCTCCTGTTCTCATCACTGACCTCCAGGCCCTCCCCGAGTCTGACCCTAGAGACGGGCAGGAAACTTCCTGGACTTCTGAGGACGGCGACCTGGTCGTCTTGACTGAGAAGCAGGCAGGGAAGCGCCCTCAGTCCGAGCAAGGCAGATCAGCAGAAACCGACTTGTCCACTGCTTCAGTTACCAATGCTGAACTAGCAGCACTCATAGCTGCCCTAAAGCAAACCACCGAAGCTCTCCAGGGCCAGAATCGCCGAATGGACGAGCAGAGTATGAGACTTGATCGCTTGGAAAGGAACCAGCGATTCTCAAGGAATAACTCTCCCCCGAGGAGAGCTCCTACTTCTCCATCCCCTCCTCGTCAGGAAACCGTCAGACAACGACGACCTGCCCTTGAGAGGATCGAGCAACCTGGCAGGAAAAGAGACCATGTCTCCCCTCCCCGCGAGGGTATATCTTCTCCGAATCTGAAGAAAGGAAAAATTGTGGACCGAACACCTCCTCGTCGTCATTCTCCCCAAGGACTCAACTTGATGACCAAACAAGGGCAGCCAGTAAGCCGCAGCCATCACACTGACCAATTCTCCAGGAGCCCAACTCCTGATCGTGAGGCCTCACCTCCCCTAAACTCACATGAGAGTGACGAGGATGATCCCCTCTGCCCTTTATCTCACGACATACTTCAAGCACCCGTTCCAAAGGGATGTGAGCGACCACCTCCTCTCCCAGCTTATGATGGACTTTCTGACCCAGATGAACACATTGCATCAGTCAATGCTACCCTGAACTTCTTGAGGGTCAGTGGAGCAATTAGATGCAGAATATTTCCTACTACTCTTAGAAAGGGAGCTATGGCTTGGTACCACAGCCTAGCTCCTCGCTCCATAACCTCATGGATGGATCTGTCCGACCAGTTCCGCAGGCACTTCACTGCTTCCCGCAAGCAACCAAAGACTGAAGCAGTCCTGGACGCCATCTTCCAGGCTGATAATGAATCTCTCCGCAGTTTCATAGAGAGGTTCAACAAGGAAGCCGTCCAGGTAGAAACAACTGATGACATGAAGAAATACCTGCTCCAAAGGGGCCTTAGGCCAAACTCTGACTTTGCAAAAGCCGTTGGTATCGAAAAACCGCGCACCTTTGGCGACCTCCTTCTCAAATCTCAACCCTACATCCAATATGAAGAGCAACAAGCTGCAGACGCTGCCCGTTATGGACGAACAGGAAACAGTCAACCTGCTCCTCGTTCGAATGCTGAACAGTCCAGCCGAGGAGGAGGAAGACGAAGAGGCGAAAGGCCTAGGGAACCCCGTGGACCTCCTAGCACGTTCAGCAACTATACTCCCCTTAGCAAATCCCAGGAAGAAATTTGGAAAGAGTGCAACTCAGCTGAGTTCACTAAAGCAGGAATTAAATTTCCAAGACAACAACCCACTAAGCCTGGCCAAGACAAGAGCAGGTACTGCAAGTATCACAAAGGTTACGGCCATCTGACTGACGATTGCATACAACTAAAAGACGCCATTGAAATCCTGATTAGAAATGGGCAAATCAAGCAATACGTGAAGAGGGGCAATGCTCCCCGAGCAGAAGCTGCTGAGACCAGCAACACTGAAGAAGCTGCACCAGAAAGATCCGGGCACAAACCAGTTGCCCTTGCCATCTCCAGAACTGAAGACTTCTTTGTCCCTGACTACGTGGACGACACCTATGTTGCCCCCACGCTGAGCAAATGGGACGCACTTGCCCACGCTATGGTTATCTCTGGTGGAGGTTTTGACAAACAGTCTGTGGGGTCCATCAAGAGAAAATTTGAAGAATTGATAGATGGCTCCTCCAACCTGAGCGCAACTCTAGATAAACCGAAAGGGCAGTCAAAGCCCTTAGCCTTCTACATGGAAGAGCTGCCCGGTGGAACTGCAAACTCCCAGATACCCCTGCTCATCAGAGTGGACATGGCAAACATGGACGTCCGCAGGGTACTGGTCGACCAAGGAAGCTCCTGTGATATCATGTATTCCCAACTTTTCAAGACTCTGCAACTAGATGAAACCTACCTCACTCCTTATTTTGGATCTGATCTCTCCGGATTTAATGGAGCAACAACTAAGCCATGGGGCTATGTAGACCTGTTAGTCACCGTTGGCTCTGAAGAAACTGCAAAAACTATCAAAGTGAAATTCCTGGTAGTAGACTGCCCTTCTCTCTACCAGTGCATCCTAGGCAGAACAGCTATTGCTGACTTAATGGCTGTCCCTTCAACCGCCCACCTCAAGATGAAATATTACACTCATAAAGGCCAAGTTGCAACACTGCATGGAGACATTGAAGCTGCAAGGAGAGTCTTCAATGCATCCTCCAAAGGAAATGAGTATATCGGGCAACTCCCCGAGTCAAAGAAGTCCAAGGCAACAACTTCCCTGCCCTTGCCAGAAATCAGCTCCATTGACCTCGACAGCCGTTTTTCCAAGCAGGAAAACAAAGATGAGAAGAAGCTCCGCAAGGAGAAGAAGGAAGACGACGAGGCAAGCCAAGAGCACCGTCGTCCAGTGCCAGACGGCGAGTTCGAGCTGATGCCCTTCGGAGAAGACCCGAGCAGGGCAGTGAAGATTGGGACCGGGCTCCCCGAGCTTGCTAGGAAGCAACTTGAAGCCTGCTTGAAGGAAAATGCTGATCTGTTCGCCTGGCACGCCTCCGAGATGCCCGGCTTGGACCCCAACATAGCATGTCACCAGCTGACTATTGATCCCGCTGCACTTCCCGTTGTACAACGTAGGCGTAGGCAGTCTCCTGAGAAATCGGAGGCTGCAGAAAAATGTGTAAAGGACCTCCTAGAGGCAAATTTTATTTCGGAGGCCAGGTATACAACCTGGCTGTCCAACGTTGTACTCGTCAAAAAATCTAATGGAAAGTGGAGGATGTGTTGCGACTATACCGATCTTAACAGGGCTTGCCCTAAAGACTCTTATCCCTTACCTTGCATTGATAGACTTGTTGATAATTCTTCTGGCTTTAAATTATTGTCTTTTATGGATGCTTATTCAGGTTATAACCAAATTCCAATGGCAGTAGCAGATAGAGAAAAAACAGCCTTCATGACCGAGTCGGGCAACTATTACTACAACGTAATGCCCTTCGGTCTCAAAAATGCAGGAGCTACATACCAGCGAATGATGAACAAAGTCTTCCGAGGACAAATAGGAGACATGCTCGAGGTATACATGGACGACATGATCGTAAAATCCCCCGAGGAACTCGACCATGTCGTGCACCTTCGAAAGGTGTTCGAGCAGGCCAGGAAACACAACATGAGATTCAACCCAGAGAAGTGCACCTTCGGGGTCCGAGCAGGTAAATTCCTGGGATTTTACCTAACCGAGCGAGGAATTGAAGCCAACCCTGACAAGTGCAGAGCTTTTGCCGAGCTCCCCACTCCGAGCGATAAGAAGTCCATACAAACTCTTAATGGAATGCTAACATCGCTTTCCAGATTTGTATCCAAATCAGCACAACACGCACTCCCCTTTTTCAAACTACTAAAGAAAGAAGCAGTCTTCGAATGGACAGATGAATGCGAGCAAGCTCTCCAACATCTGAAAAAGGCCTTATCAGAGCCACCTGTCCTCTCACGACCAAGTGACGAGGAGGTATTATACCTGTACCTTTCCGTCGCCTCAGAGGCCGTAAGTGCAGCTCTTATTCGTGAGACAAACGAAGGGCAGAAACCAGTATACTTTACAAGCAAAGCCTTGCAGGGTCCTGAACTAAGATACCAACAAATTGAAAAAATAGCCCTTGCACTAGTTTATGCTGCAAGGAGACTAAGACATTATTTCTTGGCCCATACAATTGTGGTCCGAACAGACCAACCAATCAAGTCTTTGCTTGGCCGACCAGATATGGCGGGCAGGATGCTCAAATGGTCCCTCGAACTCTCAGAATTCGACATTCGTTACGAGAGCAGAAAAGCTCTAAAAGCCCAAGTCCTAGCTGACTTCGTCGCAGAGATGACGAGCTCCTCCCCTACAGTGGACGGAGCAGATAAATGGACAATCTTTGTGGATGGAGCATCAAGCGCCACAGGAGCAGGTGCAGGCATCATTCTTGAAAACGAGAATGGCTTACTAATCGAGGTGTCCCTAGCACTATCCTTCCCAACTTCAAACAACCAAGCAGAGTATGAAGCATTCCTCGCTGGACTACGTTTAGCCGAGGACTTGCAAGCCAAGGAGATAAAAATATACACAGATTCGCAACTGATCGCCTCACAGGTGCTAGGAGAGTATCAGACCAAGAACGATAACCTCTCTGAATACCTAGCGCTAGTAAAGGAAAAAATCACCAAGTTTAACTCTGTTGAAATATTACATGTTCCCCGCGAGCATAACAAAAGGGCAGATATCCTGTCCAAGCTGGCAAGCACAAAAAGGAAGGGCGGAAACAAATCTGTTATCCAAGAGATACTCCCTCGTCCAAGCATAGAAAAACCAAGCAAGGTTGTGGACATAAACGTCATTGGCGATAAAGACTGCTGGATGACTCCAGTATACAACTTCCTTGAGCACGGAACTCTCCCTGACGACCAGAAACAAGCAGCTATAGTCAGACGAAGAGCCTGCTCCTATGTCATCCTTGATGGAAAATTATACAGGAGAGGATTTTCCATTCCTCTCCTAAAATGTGTGGACGAGGACACAGCAGATTACATCCTGCGCGAAGTCCATGAGGGCATTAACGCCCAACACTTGGGAGGAAGGTCACTTGCCAGGAAAGCTCTACGAGCAGGGTACTATTGGCCTACTATGCAACAGGACGCCAAAGACCACGTCAAAAAATGTGACAAATGCCAAAGGCATGGGGATATGCACTTAGCTCCCCCTCGAGAACTAAAGTCTTTGTCTTCCCCCTGGCCCTTCGCCTGGTGGGGCATGGACTTACTTGGTCCTTTTACCAAAGGACTTTATCAAAATCGC
Organism: Trifolium pratense; assembly: GCF_020283565.1. Classification (NCBI taxonomy): domain Eukaryota; kingdom Viridiplantae; phylum Streptophyta; class Magnoliopsida; order Fabales; family Fabaceae; genus Trifolium; species Trifolium pratense. The sequence continues at coordinate 71,605,809 of NC_060060.1, forward strand.
TACCTAATAGTAGCAGTGGACTACTTCACAAAGTGGGTGGAAGCCGAACCCCTCTCCGACATCACATCACTCAGAGTCCTGCGCTTCTTCAAAAGAAACGTGCTAGCTAGATTCGGAATACCACAGGTGGTAGTCACAGACAACGGAACACAGTTTACAGACAAAGATTTTCAAGCATTCCTTGTTGCCCTGGGCACCAAGCAGCACTTCACATCGGTCGAGCACCCCCAAACCAACGGGCAGGCTGAAGCAGCCAACAGAGTAATCCTGAGAGGGTTACGAAGAAGACTTGACCAGAACAAAAAGAAATGGGTCGAAGAGCTTGACAATGTACTCTGGGCCTATCGAACAACCCCACACTCCACAACTGGAGAGACCCCCTTCCGAATGGTATACGGAACGGAGGCAGTTATCCCCGTAGAGATTGGGGAACCATCTCGTCGGACTGAGCAACCTCTTGACGAGGAGCAAAATGACGAAGCACTTCGAGAGGAGCTCGACCTCGTCGAAGAAATTCGAACAGGTGCTTCTTTAAAAGAGGCCACCTTGAAACAGAAAATAGCTGCCCGTCATGACACCAAAGTCATCAAAAGAGAGTTCGAGGTGGGCAGCCTCGTCCTAAGACGCAATGCAGACTCCCAGGAGGGCAAACTTGCACCCAATTGGGAAGGACCATACCGCGTCATTGACAAAACAGAAAATGGTGCATACTATCTCGAGGACCTTCGAGGAAAGAAACTTCCTCGACCTTGGAATGCCCAGAAATTGAAACAATATTACAGCTAAGTTATTGCCACACTAAAAGGCTGCTTGCACTTCAGAACACAACGAATCGAGCACCTTAAACAACGGAGGGCACCATGGCACACGTGCTCATCTAAAAACCATAGCAGGGGAACTAATTCACCAAAAGGGAAATAGAACTCCTGCTAGACGAGGATAACTCTCGAAACGAGCCCATCGTCCCCGTGCCACGACCTAGCACCCAGCTCGCGATGGGAGGTTCAGGTTGCGAAGAAGGGTACACTAGCGTGCTTGTATTCGCGTAACTTAGAAACAACTCTAAGTGCTTATACAGTTCCCCAAACTGTTTAAGTCAAAACAGAGGAGACTACCCTCAATAAAACATGCTCAGTATCAAGCAGGGGAAACCCCCCGGCAAAATAACAACGAGCGCAGCATTCATACATGCAAAAATATGATAAGTATACAAAACAGGCAAAACTTAGCACACCAACTTGCTCGAATGATCATACCAGCATGCCCAGACGAGCACCTCAATAACGGGGAGATAAGCTCCCCGGCACGAAGTTTAAACGACGAAATTTCGTTAAGTTAAAAATGGGGACAAGCTCCCCGGCTCAGATTTTGAGCAAGAAATTAGCATAAAATTTGGCTAAGTTAAAGGTAAAGACGGGGAGGCTCCCCGGTTGGAATTTTAAACAACGAAATTTCCTCAAAATTTTCTAAGTTAAAAAGACGGGGAGGCTCCCCGGTTGGAATTTTGAAACAACGAAATTTCCTCAAAATTTTCTAAGTTAAAAAGACGGGGAGGCTCCCCGGTTGGAATTTTGAAACAACGAAATTTCCTCAAAATTTTCTAAGTTAAAAAGACGGGGAGGCTCCCCGGTTGGAATTTTGAACAACGAAATTTCCTCAAAATTTTCTAAGTTAAAAAAGGAGGAAACATATACGCGAGCAGAAAATGTAAACATACATGCGAGCAGATATAGACGAGCAGTTATAAACAAGTATAGATAATAAAACGGGCACCTGCCCGGAATTGTCATAAAAATAAAAAACGGGGACAAAAGCCCACTTGTTCCAATATTACAAACCATGGCTCAAAGGCCCCAAAATTCAAAAGGACAAAATAAATTACAATAGAAGGCCGGGGACATCTACTCCTCGCACCTATCTTCCTGCTCATTCACGTCATCCTGCCCGTCTTCATGACCCTCCTCGAACACCGCTTCAGCATCATCCTCCTCTTCGTCAGAGTCGGCCAGGCCAGCAGGGATAACAATCTGGCCATCCTGGACCTGCCCGTTCACATGCATTCCTCGGGTCACCAGCTCCACATCAGGATTGAGACACTTGATTTGCTGCACGGCATTCTCGAAGGCGTACTCAGTACCCTCTACAAAGTCATGGGACAGCTGAGCAATCACCTTGACCAAGTCTGCTCGGGTGGTCAACCCCTCGGCAGCCTTATGCTCGTTCTCGCCCGGAGCCATGACAGCATTAAGCCTTTCAATTTCAGCCCGAGCAGCATCCAAATCCTCTCCCCTTTTACGGTGCTCGTCCAGCTGGTCACCCCAATGTTTTTGCTTCTCCCTGAGGTCATCCACAACAAGTTCGAGCTGGTTGATCCGACCTTTGGCCCGCTCGTGCTTGGTCCGGGCAGTGTCCAGCTGCTTGACTAACGTTTCCCGCTCGTCACCAAGGACAAGGCTGCTCGAGACCATTCGCACCATAGCAGCCATGTCACGAGCATGCTGCTGCCGGCGAACCTCTGGTTCCTGGTCAAGAATAGCAGCCCGTTCAGTTTCAAAGACCTCCGGAGGATACTTCTCAAAAAATCTATCCACGGTAAAGCACCGAGGAACTGGAAAATTTCTGCATCCTCCCATGCCCGCATCTTCAACCGGGGAATCTTCTTCTCTTGTCCTCTTCGCTGGAGGAGGCCGGGGAGCTGAGGTAGGGGTGCCCGAACCAACACCCGAGGTCCCAATCACCTGCACGGAAGGGGTCCCCGGCCTCACTTCTTGGGAAGCTCTGGCAACAATCTTCTTTTTTCCTCGGCCAGACCTGCTCGCCTTCTCATCCTGCTTGGCCTTCAGCATGCGCTCGGCAATGGTTTCCATTTCGTCTGCAAATAAATGACGAACACGTTAGTAAAGCACGAGGAATACACACAACAATAGCAGAAATTTTTCTAAGTTAAAAATAGAAAAGAAGCAATACCCAAGCACAGCCTAACCTCCCCGGCATTCTTACACTTGAGGAGGTTCCTAGTATTTATAAAGCGGGGAGAGACCTTCGCCTTCCCATGCTCGTCCCTTAGTGTGACTCCCTTACGAGTCGTCCAGATGCCCGGAGTAAAACCGGCCACAAAGGCCTTCAAATTTTCAAAGGCAGCCATCTCCTCGGGAGACAAGTCTGCGTCCCCGGTAGTATACTCCTTAGGTTCCTTCCGGAAGTGATCATACGACCAACTAAGGGGGAACTTAGGAACTGCTCGGAAGATAACTTGCCCGTTGTCATCTTTACGAGCAACACCCTGCTCGTCCCTATCTTCTTCCAGTTCCAACAAACTCTCCCGGGCAGCTGGAGACTCTGGCCGGATGATGAAATACCTCTCCTTGAAGTCCTTGATAGAATCCACAAACATTTTAAACAATTTGACATCCTCGTGATGCTTTAAGGAAACCCAATTCTGACGAGGGGCACGCCCAACTTCCCTCGTCGGCTTACGTTGAATCTTGAAAATTCTAAAGAAAAGAGGAAGAGTGGGACGAACACTCCTATACGTGCAGAGGTGCTCGAACCCCATGATAAAAGACCATGAATTCGGATGCAGCTGCGACGGAGCCACCTGCAAGGCTTTAAGCACGCTGGCCGCAAAGGGGCTGAACGGCAACCTGAGCCCCATCTCCTTAAATACAAATTCGTACATAGCGAATTCATGCCCGTCAAAAGACGAGCACACCCGTTCACCCTCCCCGGGTATACGGGTCGACCAGTTTTGAAGCCCGTCTGCTCTCTGCTGCTCGACGGTCATATATAATCTTGGATCCTGGAAACTAAGCGCCGAGGCTATTCCCCGGGGTTCTGGAGCAACCCAGTCCAGCGCAGGATCGGTTATGCAGTCGACCAATGTATACTTCTCCGCACCCTGGCTTTCCACAACCTCCTCGGACTCTGACATTTTACAACCTGAAATGCAGCAAAAACAAAGTGAATTCGATGATCAAATCCACCCTTTCACCGCAATTCAAGTGAAAGGGCGCAGGATAGGACGAGGACGCTGTCCCCGACCAAAGCCCTTTTCAAATGGCAATTAGAATCAAACCGAGGAGGGTAGCCCAGGTGAAAGACGGGGAGATAAGCTCCCCGGCATGAAATTCAAACAGCAAATTTCATGCAAAATTTTCTAAGTTAACAAGGGGGGAGATAGGCTCCCCGTCACGAAGTTAAACTATCTAAAGTTTAAAACAGGGAGATAGACTCCCCGTCACTCAAATAAACTATTTAAAGTTTGAAACGGGGAGATAGGCTCCCCGTCGCTAGTCATCTAACCTAAAGTTTGAAACGGGGAGATAGGCTCCCCGGCACTAAATTCATATGGTGCCCGGCACATTCATCCTAATGTTCATAAATTCATGGAATCTTCATGTAAAAACGCCCAAAACTGGGCAGGAACAACAAGAAATGGATCTAAAGAGCAAAATTTGAAAGAATTACCTTGAATATGAAGAACATCTGAAGAACGATTTGACTAGTAGGTTGAAACTTCAGAGAGATTCACAATTGAAGAGAGAGAGTGAAAAGTAAAAATGAAGTTCACTCTCCTCTGTTATATAGATCAAGCCAGGGGAGTGAAGAGACGCTTTGATCCAATGGTCCTTACACTCCCTCGTAAAAATCAAAGCAGTAAATGCGCCCTTTCGCATTCCCAGTAACAAAACCTCCTCGTTACTAACCTCCTCGTCATAGTAACGAGCAATAAAACCCCTCGTTGATAACTTCCTCGTCATAGCAACGAGCAACAATGCTTTCTTGAAAAATCATCTCCTCGTCATCATTGCGAGCAACAAAACTTCTCGTTGGTATCTCTTCGCGATAGCAACGAGCAACTGTTCCATCTTGTGCAATATCTCCCCGCAGGAGATACGAGCAACACATACTTCCTCGTAACCATAATCACGAGCAGGGTATTAAACACCCTCGAAAAATCGATTCGAGCAAAACATTGCAGATACTTGCTACGAGCAAGGCTTTGACGAGCAACTTCCTCGTCCACTTTTGTTCAAGAGAGGTTGCAAGGAGATTTCCTTCTGCACTTGGGCACACATCTAAAGTCATCACTCCTATGCCTAGGAGCAACGACTTGGGGGGCTCCTGTTCTGGACTAGACTAATGCTAGTCCACCTAGACCCTCACAAAGTCCACATGGCTTGCCCAATCACCTCCATGTCAACATGGCACAACCTCTCCACCAAGATAGGGTAAAATTACTACTCTACCCACCATCTAAGGGTGATATCTTGGCAGTCCCTCTTAATGGGCCTTGGCTAGTCCAGCCCACTAAGAGGACCTTTGGCCCAGAGCTGGGGGCTATAAATACTCTCCCTCTTGGGAGAGCAAGGTAGACACTATTCATTATTGCAATTACTCTCTCTCTCTAACCTCTCTCTAAGTACCTCTTTGCTCTCTATATTCCTTGTCTGACTTTGGCATCGGAGCACCTGCAGGTACAACCCCCCCCTCCGTGGATCATCTGCTCGGATTGCTTCCTACCACCTGCTCAACGGACTTCCAGCTGGACTCCTACCTGTTCTGATCAACAGTTAAGATCAGTTAGATTTGCAAAATGTTAGGTTTGGTGTAATTGTGAGAGATTTAGGTGGTACGGTAGAAGTCCTAAGACTCATTTAATACAAATATTTTGTCTATATATATATATATATATATATATATATATATATATATATATATATATATATATATATATATATATATATATATATATATATTGGTTTTCCATTTTGTCAATTTATATTTTATCTCGTGTGGATTCTAGGTGCATGATCTTTAGAGAAGTGCATGTACGTGTCACTATCCCTTCAAAACCTTGATGAAACTTGATCTTCTTCTTCAGCGTCTCGCTTCAGCCTAGAAATTATCTCTTGCTTAATTGGATCTTCATATGACTATCTTGATTCTTCTTAAATGTCTTATTCAGAGCATTGACTTTTGTTGACTTTCTTCAGAATCTCTCTCTGCTTCAAAACACTCCTCTTTCATAGGGAGCTGGTAATTTGCTTGGTTAGCTGGAGAAGGAATAGAGTTGAACGAACTACTGTTCTTCTATGTATGTATGGCCTTCCCACGCTTATCTACATATCTTTGTTGGTCGTCAGTGATATGATTTTAGTGTTTTTGGTATTGCGGAATTTGGTAGGATATATTTTTACGGAGAAGAAAATATTTTTACACGGAAAAGAAAATATATTATTGCATGGAGAATACTCTCATGTTCTTTCTCATTCATTATGAATCATATCTATATGGCTCTATATATAGAGCTACTTAAAATCAAATCATATATTTAAATAACAAACTAATGATATAAATTCTAAACATATCCTTAAAATTCTAAACAGAAATATAAATCTTAAATATCAATAATATTTATTTTAAATATAAATCTAAAATATATTTAAATATAAAATTTTCAAAAAAGATATTTATGCATTATTCTCAACGAATTGATCATGAATAAACTTTCAGAGTTTGACTATGTAGGGCGTTCAATATATCCTTCAGATGCAAATATCTACTTTCAGAAATGGGATTTCCATCTACGATTCTACACACTTGAACATACATTAATATCTCCAATTGTTCTCTTTTACATTGTTATCATCAAAACTTCAGAGCTAAAATCCATTTTGGTTTAACAAATTATCCATAATTCTTTAAAAACAATTTAAGAAAAAACTGATGACAATAGTAAAAATATTTTTCAACCTATTTCATTTATACACTTATCTTAATTAATTGTTGATTCGATTCATAAATTTAATGGTTTTGTATCTAGCCAATGCTCAATAGATCTATCTTTGTCATCTTGTTCTTTGAGTGTCAAGCAAGCAAAACGAAGGTGCATGTTCAAGCAAGAATATATTCCACACAACAATAACTAATTAATTAACTCTATTTCATACGTACTAATAATAGTCCCAAAATTCCAAAGAAATACAATGTACCACGTCCTTTATCCTTTCAGCAGAAGATTGTTTTCTTATTAACATGTCACAAAGTGACATCAACAAAATTAATTAAAGCGACAATAGAATCAACTTTAGTCTAAAATTATATATTCATGGTTTCTCACTTTACGGCTGCCAACTACTTATATTACAGTCCATTGCTCTTACTCTCAATCAGCACAACCAGTAAGCTTTCAATTTCCACCTCTAATTTGTGCATTGGTATTTAATTCCAATGGATTCAAGAGCTTACATCCTAAGAGGCAGTGTTACATATCTTTGCCTCTTGATCATCCTAGCTTCAACTCTTTTCCCTTTGTGTGGTAAACCATTCATTCATAAAATATATAGTTATAAAATTCATGCACTGATCTATCTAGTGTGCGCAGTTACCTTTTGTGCAGTCAAGTTGCATTCAGTAGCTCTCAACCATTAGATCAGAATCACGCGGTTCAGATTTTAATACAATTTTAGTTTTATAAAAATTTTAACTTTAAAATCTAGGCGTCCGATCAAGATCGGACGACTGTGATTGCTTTGACTACATGCAGTCACTGGTGCTGACTGCACCCAATCCAAATATTAATAAAATATATTTAATTTTTGTCCACAAATTCTAACTCAACTGATAGAAATATCAAAATTGCTAGGTCAAACGCCATGATCAGGATTCGATTTCTAATAGTTTGTCATTTTCGTCTATTTTACCAAAATATAAAATTTAACTTTTGTTAAATTTGCAGATGCTTTAAGTCATGGAAGAGGTAGAAGCTCCTCAATCAAATCATGGAAGAAACTAAAATCACAAAATAGTTTAAACAGATATTCATCATTTGGGTACTTAGACATTGATTCATATGGTTCTCCATCTTCTCAACCACTACCACCTTTCAATTCACTTGCACCACAACCTACCTCTCTACAACCTAGTTCCCCTGTTTCAATCCCACCTCATGATGGTTTTGAGCCACCAAGTCCTAAAACCATTGTTACAATTTCACCACCTACAAGCCCACCAAAACATGTTCCAAGCCCACCTAAAAGTGCTATAAGCCCTCCCCAAATATACTTGCCACCTATTGTGTATCCACCACCACCTTCATCTCATAAAAAGCCACCACAATATGCAATTTGGTGTGTTGCAAAACCTACAGTTCCTGATCCTATAATTCAATTTGCTATGGACTATGCTTGTGGGTCTGGGGCTGATTGTAAATCAATTCAGCCCAATGGATCATGCTTCCAGCCCAATAGTTTGTTGGCCCATGCTTCATATGCATTCAATAGCTATTGGCAGAACACTAAGATTGGTGGTGGCACTTGTGATTTTGGTGGGACTGCTATGCTTGTCACTGTTGATCCAAGTAAGTTTGTGCTACAATTTTTAAGAGACTTTCTTTTTGCTGCTACTACTTAAGTTGTTAAGAGTCCCACATCGGTTGAGAGATGACCTGACTAAGTGTTTATATACTAGAGGCAATCCTCACCTTACAAGCCGGTTTTGTAAGGTTGAGTTAGGCCCAATACTCAATTCTAAGATAAGTTGTAAATTTTATAAAATGAGATATTTGAGGAAAAAACGTCGTCCACTACTTAAGTAAGATATGATGTTTGAGAAAATGGCAAAGTGATAAAAAAATGTGTCCATCTTTAATTACCTTTGGGGTGTGCATCACTTGTCGTGTGAGTAAGTGACTATACGGTAAAAATGTATGTTCAGATAGAGAATTTTGGAAAGGAGAGAGAATGGAGATTTTTTTTTTTAAATAAAAAAAATTGGGGAAGGAGATTGTTAAAAGTTGTTCGGACACACAACATTTAAATACATATCATTTAATTGAGAGACGATTTGAATAATTTTTTTATGCTATTTTTCTCATATTGAGAGTGAAATATTATTAGAAATATTATTTATTATAAAACTATAATAAATGTTTTTGAAGCTCCAAATATTAGAAAATTAAATATAATATTAAAATTTTAATTTTAGACCCTAATAAGATTTTTGTACACGTCCCTGTAAATAATATGACAAAATTACCTCTTCACAATTCACATCACATGTCATTGTTTCATATTGAGATTTGTTTTTTGTTACAAAATTACAATGAGAGAACTTTCTTTAGTCGTTAGTTGTAGGTCATTTCACATCACAGACACAGACTATACACTCACAATAGAGACACATGCCACTTGTACAAATTTCATTGTCACAATTAGTTGTCTTATGGTTATTACATATTACTCCCTCCATTCTAAAAAATAGTCAAAGAAAAAGTGATATATTTGGTTTAAAATTTAGGTTAAATATATTATTTTTGTTAACCAATTTTTTTTGACATAAATTGAGTATCATTTGCGCGTAATTAAGAGACAAACTTTTAGCGTCTTGTGAGATTTAAATATGGATGACAAACTCTCTCCGCTGAATGTTCAAGTCAGAAATCGAACCTAGAATTTTGATTAAACTAGAAGAGACTCACATCATCTTATTTAATTGCTGTTGAATTTTATTAACCAACAATTTTTGGTTATAATTTTGGGATGGACGATGAAGTATTTATCCTTTATATATATTATGAATAAGAATACTAGTACTACTGCATTATACAGTATTTGCCTCCAATTATTTATTTTTCGTGTCTTCAATTTAAAATTATGCATGGGCCATTGACAGACTGACATTTTCCTGATATCCAATGTTTATATGGCAGGTTATGACAAGTGCAACTTCATGTCGACTTAGCAGCTCATTGCTTGCTTTCTAATAGTAGCATTTAATTTGGAGACATTATTTATTATGTAATCATACATACCCTTGCTTAATTAGAGACATTATTTGGAATTACCTTGATCATCATTGTTTCTTTTTCTATTATTGGAATCATCCTTTGTTGCTTTTTCTATTATTGGAAATAAAGTCACTAACCTTGATCATCATATTTCCGGTATTTCTAGGAATTAATTCTATGGCTAATGCTACGGTGGACCACCTTCACAAGTGGTCCACCATGGATAAATGATCTACCGAATATGAATTTTATGAAATTTATTGTTGGATTGAAAGTTTATATCGTATAGATTATCCATAAATTTTTAAAATTTTTTTGAAAATCATTTGATATATTATTGAGACCCATCAAAATTTACGTTATTTAATAAACTGTTAATCTTGATGTGTCTCAATAACATATCAAATGATTTTCAATTTTTCTAAATTTTTCTATGGATGATCTATATGATATAAACTTTCAATCCAACGGTGAATTTTGTAAAATTCGTATTCGTTATAATGTTATTCATGACTGGTCCACCATAAACCACTTGATGAAGTGATCCATATTAGAATTTACCTTAATTCTATAGGTGTCGTCGATTTTGGAAGCAATATCCATTTTTAATAACTTAATTTTTTTCAAAGTTCTAACTTGGATTTCTGCCATGATAAAATAAAAGAAAAAGTAATAAAAAATATTATTTTAATAGCAATGATACCATTATTGATTATCAATATTATATCAAGAGGTAGTGTATGTCTCATCTTATTATAATTGTCTCGAGAATTTGGTCTTTAAACCATGTAATATTATATAAAACATAAAACTTGAATTAAGCACAAGAAATGCCTAACCACAGTAGTTTACAAAATAATGCAATATAAACAAAAAATGGCTTAACAATATCTCACTATCCATCTCTAATTCTAAAACAAGCAATGAGATTAGACCACCATATATTCAAATCAAAACAAAATCATTTATTATGCGTCTCTCTTAAACCACCACCATAATATTTTCACCATAATTTTCTCAAGAGTAAAATCTACGGCATAAATATTAAGGATAGGAGATGTTTAAAGGAAAGAAATGCTATTTGATAATTTTATGTGATGGTTATAATGCAGAGAAAGATTCATTGTGGTGGAGGGATATTTTTTCTATCGAGACGGTGAAAGGGCGATATTGGATGGTTCCCATCTAATTAACATTAATAGTGTGTTGGATAATGGTTTATCGATTAACTTTTAACAAGAAAAATGGATTGGAGGTACTTGTTATGTGTATGTGTATCCTTTATTATTTTGCCTTTAAGAGCTTTAAGAAGGCAATGACCAGTGGTAGCCAATAGAGGCAGATGGGTGGGCGTAGAGTGGCGTTGGCAATTGGCATTGGAATTATTCTTAACCTTTATTCAATATTGAGGCTGACGATTTAATTGAATTAGAAGGATTATTAGAAGGTGTTAGACCGCATAATAATATATGACTTCATTACCATTTTTTTGTGAGACTTTATGTATAAATAAAAATAATGCAAAATTTAACAAAACTAAATAAATAGAAAGATTATATAAATAAAAAATGAATCCGTAAAATAAATAGAAACTTTTTCTTGAACAACGCTGTATTTTGAAGATTAGCAATATTTTATAGATAAATTTAATGTCTTCTTAAACTTTTGAGTAAATTACACTTCCCAGAGACATGTTTAAATTACATTACCCTCACATTTTATATTAAAATATACACTTCACTCCCATCTTATACAAAATATATTAGAGAAAATTACACTCCTTGAAAGAAGCTTGAATTTCTCATCCCCCTAATATTAAAATCTACATTTTAATCTTTTATAATAAAACTTCATTTTAATATAATCAAACTTCTAATGCAAATATTTTTGTTATTATTTTTTACGCACATCATTAACATATAATGTTAAATGTTTTTATAAATTATGAAACTATAGAAAATAAAATACAAATCTCGAATAAATTACTAAATTTATATTCTAAAATAATAAAAATTTCAAAGAAGAAAAATTAATTTCTTCAATGATGACTTAAAGTTTTTTGACATAAAGTAGTGGTTTAAAGTTAATTGTTATCACAAATATATTTATTTATGTTAAAATGGACTAAAGTGTATATTTTAACATAAGAGGGGAGAAGAGTGTAATTTACTCTAAATTTTTATATTAATTTATATTAAAATAAATATTAAATTTTACATATATTTTGTCTATAGATATTCCAACTAAATATTGTGGGTACTAAAGAATTTATGTTTTTTAAAAGAAAAAAACTTCATTGACATGTTGCGAATTTGGAAGCTAATCCATGTGCTATATAATGTATGTAATTGAAGAAGAAATAGCCAGCCGACATCTAAATGCATACAAATGTTAACAAACAAACAAACAAAATGCATATAAGGTTGATTTTAAAAAAATAATGCATATACGGTGTTTTTTTGGCGCAAATAATGCATATAAGGTTAAGACTTAAAGACATTACCGACATATAAATGCATATGCATATATAAGGTTGAGTTCAATACCCGACTAAAATCCATTTCGCTTTCTTCATGTTTTCTACAATTACATATTAGACATTTCAATAGATAAATTATGTAAATGTGATTTAATTAGAAGAAAATATGCTGATTAATTAATTATAAGTTGTTACTGATCAAACATTACAAATTATTAATTTTTGTTATCATTAATTAAAAGTGATTTTAGGGATTTATAGCACATATACACTTGCTTTGGTCATAACAAGGCTAGGTCTAAATAATCCATGGTGTTCCGATATTTTGAAACTCTAGTTGTTTTAAGATTTGTTGAGATCTGCAAATTATAAGATTTAAGATTTTTTTTTTTCGAGTCGGTATTGATTTAATATTATGTATCAATCTTTGTGATTGATTTTAACTGGTTTAATATCCTCATCATTCTGTGTTTGAAATTTGATTATTTGGCTCGAAATAGTCTTTTTTTTTTTTTTTTTGCTATTAGTGTGTTTTAGGAATAACTAGAGATTGTTGGATCCACATGTGTTTTTTAATTGTTTGCAATTTTCCATTTGGGTTGAGTTACACTTTGTGCGGATTCACCGGATTAGGTTCAATGTCCCCCAATTTTTCTTCTTTTGTATTTTTTCTTTCAGTTATTATTATTATTATTATTATTATTATTATTATTATTATTATTATTATTATTATTATGAGCATGCATGCAACTTATTTTTGTTTTATAGGGATGCTAACATAGCTGAATATATATTCAACATTTCCGTGCATGTTAATATTCTTAACTTATAAAAAAAGTTGAAAAAGTATGAAAAACAAAAAAAATAAAACAATAAAAAAAATTTTAAAATAATTAATTGATATATTTTGTATGAGTGTGTACTTAAAATGAAAGGATTTAGTCCAAAAATAAAAAAATGGAAGGATTATTTAACTCTGAATTGAATAAAAAAACTTGTTTAATGTACTTTTAGTATAAAATTTTAAATTTAATTTTTTTTGACTCATAAATTTAATTTTTTTTTTTGTCACCATAACATACGCAGTTCTTAACCTCTAACATTACTATGGAAACAATTTTAGTGTCTATTGTTAAATTAACATATATTTTATAATAATGTTTGACAAACATGTTTTGAACTTTATAAATGTTCTTCACAAAATTTTGGCAAATAAAATGAAAACAGCAAAAGAAGAATATAAACTCTAGAGTAAGAAGGCATATGTACGTTCTTCAAATCTTCAGCATGAGATTTTCAAATAATAAGTTTATCAATATTCGATGATTTTAATGAGTGCTTGTTTTCGTAATAATTCTGGTGAGTTTATGGCTGTAATTACGCAGTGGCAGCAACTGACTTTATCAACAGAGGAGGATGAAGCATGAGCATTATTGCAAGCTATGAATGAAGCTAAGAGTAGAGGTTTTGAAAGCGTCCAATTTGAAAGTGACTCTCAAGTGTTGGTTGATGCTATTCGTACCAAACGGCGAGACAACTCGGAATTTCTTTCAATCGTTAATGAAATTATTCTTGTTATGTTATCATGTGTGAACTTTGAAGTTAAGTTTAATAGGAGACAAGTGAATTCGGTTGCTCACACTTTAGCTAGGGCGGCCAATTCTTGGACTAGTTTCCATAGATTTAAGATTATTTCTTCATGTATTAAACTTTTGATAATTAATGAAATTCAGTAAATTTGTTTAGTTCAAAAAAAAATAATTAGCAAAAAAAATCTATTCAAATTAAATATGAAAAAATCACTTGGATCAATTCATTGTTGGTGCAAAAAAATCTATTATTGATAAACCAGTTCAAATTAAACCGGTTCATCTTTATCATGTCCTAAATATGTGCAATAACAATTGCGTAATATGAAACATGCTAGTCCATTAAAATGAATTAAATATAAATTTTTTAAATATCAAAAACTCAATATTAAATTAACAAAAATCTAAACATATATACATCAAATTTTGAGTTTTTTTTTTTTTTGAGAAACTTTTGATCTCTAAAAAAAAAATTCAAAAATATACGTTTTGACTTAACAATGGGTTAGTTTTGTAGGAAAAAAACCGGTTTACACCAACAATGAATTGATCCAAGTGATAAGAGTCTTGGTTCCTTTAAGCATGTGGTCAGAGATTCGATTACTAACTCAATTGTATGGAGAAAATTCAGTTGGAGGGGTAAATCCAACCCACCTTACATGCCACACAGGTTCTTCGAGGAAGATTAGTTATCGCCAAGGCGATGAAAACTTCGTACTAATATCATGGTAAAATTTTTTTTGTAAGAACTAAAACTTAGAATTTTTTTTATAACAAAAAATGAAATTTGAAATTTATCAGGACAGAAAATTTAACGTCAGAAAACATTACATGGAATAATATAATTTCAAGTCAGTAATTTTATGTCGATGCATGTTAATGTTTCAAATAAACAATGAATAGTATAGTTCCAAGAGCCAATTTACAAAATTGTGATTTAGCTAGATTGATTGCTGAAACGTACACGATCGTGAATGTGACTGATCACAAGAAAGACTCATCAAAATTTCTTCAATGGATTTCGTCAAGTTTTATATCAATTTGTGGCAATGTCGATATTGAGAATTAGAATCGAGAATTAGACACTATACATATGAATTTCAATGATGTTTATCATTTTGCCTAAGACAATGAAACACAAACATGATATTAATACGAAGTTTTTATCGCCTTTACGATGACTCTTTATTTTGTCACACACATACTTAGAAACAAGTAGAAAAAAAAAATTATATGTATTTTTAAAATAATTAAATGATGTTTATTTTTTATGTATGTGATTAAATGATGTGTCTTAAAAATTGTGACCATATTATATACATTTTGAAGCATCGGTGATTTAGAAGTTTACGACAAAAAGTAATTCATGGTTTTCCTCACCATATATAAACCACCTCACTCACCCAATTCTATTAAGTGAAGTGTGTAGCTTCACAGCGTATAATACTCTACACTACAATCTTTGAAACATGGCTAACTATGCTATTGCCAATGTTCTAATCTTTCTCTTGAACTTGAGTACCATACTCAATGTTCTTGCTAGTCCTGTTTGTCCTTATCCAAGTCCTAAGCCGCCAAAACACCACCCTCCTATTGTTAAGCCACCAGTTCAAAAACCACCATCGCATTCTCCTATAACACCAATTCACATACCACCAAAGTATCCTCCTAAGCCACCACCTCCATCATCATCACCAAAACCACCACATGTTCCAAAACCTCCTCATTATCACAAACCTCCAATAGTTCATCCACCTCATGTGCCAAAACCACCAATTGTTAAACCACCAAAAGTTCATCCACCACATGTTCCAAAACCTCCTCATTATCCCAAACCTCCGATAGTACATCCACCTCATGTGCCAAAACCTCCAATTGTTAAACCACATCCAAAGCCACCTATTGTGAAACCACCAAAACCACCTGTGATTACTCCTCCAACACCAATACCACCAGTGGTTACTCCACCGACACCAAAACCACCAGTAACTACTCCACCAACACCTACACCACCGGTGATTAGTCCACCAATACCAAAACCGCCTAGTGAAGCACCATGTCCACCACCAAAACAACCAACACCACCAACACCACCTGTGATTACTCCACCGACACCAACACCACCCACGCCAACACCACCCGTGATTACACCACCGACACCAACACCGCCGGTGATCACCCCTCCGACACCAACACCACCGGTGATTACTCCACCAACACCAACACCACCAGTAATTACACCACCGCCTAGTGAAACACCAACACCACCGACACCAACACCACCAGTGATCACTCCCCCTACACCAACACCACCGGTGATCACTCCACCAACACCAACACCACCAGTAATTACACCACCGACACCAACACCACCGGTGATCACTCCACCAACACCAACACCACCGGTTATCACTCCACCAACACCACCAGTAATTACACCACCGCCTAGTGAAACACCAACACCACCAGTGATTACTCCACCTACACCAACACCACCAGTGATTACACCACCGACACCAACACCAACACCACCACCTAGTGAAACACCAACACCACCTACACCAACACCACCGGTGATCACTCCCCCAACACCACCAGTGATTACACCACCTACACCAACACCACCAGTAATTACACCACCACCTAGTGCAACACCGACACCACCAGTGACTACACCACCAACACCACCAGTGATCACTCCACCAACACCAACTCCACCAGTGATTACTCCGCCAACACCAACACCACCAGTAATTACACCACCGACACCAACACCACCGGTTATCACTCCACCAACACCACCAGCAATTACACCACCGCCTAGTGAAACACCAACACCACCAGTGATTACTCCACCTACACCAACACCACCAGTGATTACACCACCGACACCAACACCAACACCACCTACACCAACACCACCGGTGATCACTCCACCAACACCACCAGTGATTACACCACCTACACCAACACCACCAGTAATTACACCACCACCTAGTGCAACACCGACACCACCAGTGACTACACCACCAACACCACCAGTGATCACTCCACCAACACCAACTCCACCAGTGATTACTCCGCCAACACCAACACCACCGATAATTATACCACCACCTAGTGAAACACCGACACCACCCACACCAACACCACCGGTGATCACTCCACCAACACCACCAGTGATTACACCACCGACACCAACACCACCTGTGATCACTCCACCAACACCGACACCACCAACACCCCCAATAATTTCTCCACCAACACCAACACCACCAGTTATCACTCCACCAACACCACCGTTGATTACTCCACCAACACCGACACCACCCGTGATTGCTCCACCAACACCGCCTAGTGAAACTCCTCCACCACAAGCAACACCGCCTAGTGTAACACCTCCACCACAAGCACAACCAACATGCCCCATTGATATTTTGAAATTGGGAGCATGTGTTGATGTGCTTAGTGGAATTATACATATTGGAATTGGTGGTAGTGCTAAACAGACATGTTGTCCATTGCTTCAAGGAATTGCGGATTTGGATGCTGCCATATGTCTCTGCAGTTCTATTAAACTCAAGCTTCTTAATATCAACATTGTTCTCCCAATTGCTCTCCAGCTTCTAGTTGATTGTGGCAAAACTCCACCAGAAGGATTTAAGTGTCCGACATAGTGCCCTTCTGCATGCATGCTCTACTATATTTATATTTCTTATGAGGTAATTAGATTTAGACTTATTATTAAAATCCTATTAATGAAAGTCTTGGTGCATGCAATTTCTTAAAATAAATTTAATTTATACATATTCTGATAGAAGATTAGTTAGCAATGATAGAGGATTAGTTAGTAGTTAATTAATTAATTTAAATAAAAGACTTCATTTTCATTCATTAGGTTAAAATATGAAAGAACACTACATATATAGGACTCCTAATGGGCCTAAGGGCATAAAGCCCATTTAACAACCCAATAACATAAATGACCAACTAATAATATAAATAATATATATCATTACTATCTAAATTACTTAATTAAATACTACCTAATAATTAATTAATTAACTACTAACTAATCCTCTATCATTGCTAACTAATCTTCTATCATATTCATATGACTTAGCTGCCTTAATTCATGTTTACAGGAATTGCATGAATGTTATTAGGTTGTCTGGAATAAGGTTAACGTACACACAAGTTGAAAGAGATGCAGTGAAGAAATTGTCATTGTTTCTTGTTTAACAAGTTGTTACAAATAAAGGCCAAGAACATGTAGAAGTATTGTGATAGAATTTATGTAACTAAGTGAGTGCAGACATGCACTTCACGATCGAAGTAGTTGTCGTAATTCATTCATTATGAGATCTTTTAATTTTATTGCCAGTATTGAATTTTAGTAAGTTAAAAAATTTGATGATGAAAGAGACTTGAATAGTTGAGTGCATTATCCGACTAAACAGTCGGGTCTATGAATTATGAATTCCGACACGGACACCTAATAAAATACACACAAGTTAATACTAAAAAATAAGGACACTGATACCTCATGTTAAAGGATAAAAAAACCTTGCAGAATACAGGAAGAAACCTTTCATGACGGTGAAATTTCGGCGGACTGGTGACAAATGTTGAGTCTGAGGATCCAACATCGTACCAACACAAAATATAACAGACAAGGTAAAAATAAATTGCAGATGTTCTACACGATGCTCCAACACCTGCCTGTCAGGAGCGATAGTATACTGATGTTGAGACAGATGTTTAAGCATCTTGTACCAGTACAGACAAGATAATAATAAAGTGCAGAACGTAAATAACACAAGTTATTTGTTAACCCAGTTCGGTGCAACATCACCTAATCTAGGGGATACCAATCCAGGAAGGAAATCCACTATAATAGTTCCAGTTCAAAGCCCTCAATAAACGTCCCGTTTATGACTTATCACATAGACACTACCCATGAAACTTCTACCTAGGAACTCCTAGATATGAGAACATCCGCTCACTTCCCTCAATCAACACAACCTGTGTTTACGATCGACAACAATCTACAAGGAGTCACACTCCCATAAAACTAATACCTAGCCAACACTCTTGACTAAGTTCACAATTTGGAGTTGCTTACAAGCTTCCTCCAAGTACAATATTCAACTCATTACCTAAAGATTTCTGAGTGAGGACACGGTGACCATCTCACAAGCCGAGTGGTTCACTTACACCAACTCTCCTAGAGAGTGGCTACAAGACACGAAACTCTAAAAACTACATCTTTGATGAACAATGACTTCGGTAGTTTGCACAAGGTTTCAGTCCTCCTTTAAATAGTCTGAGCTAGCACGGGCAAGGCCTTGAATTGGACTTCAAAAACGCAGCAGGTCTGAAAGAACCATCAAGGAATATTCTTGAATCAAATATTTTGTTTCCTAAAATAGTTGATGCATTCAAATAGGCGACATAGAACAACGCCGGGACATAGTAATTGCCAAGTTACTTCATTCAAAAGCACTTCGCCTTCCTGAAGCCTCGTGCTTGGGGGCTGTGGACTGGGCAACGACCCACTTTGTATTTTACCTAAGCCCAACAACGAAGGCCCAATACATCCAACCCACAAAAGATCAAGTAAAAAATGAATGGTGGGAGGATTTGAAATCTCGAACCCCACTGGCAGGTGACAGGCGAAGAAGAAAAGAAGTCCACCATCTCCACCCTCACACATTTGGCGGGAAGCAACCACCCACTATGCCATGTTTACACGATGGACAAGATAATGGGAGAAGAACATGGCTATCATGGTATCAAGGAAGGAGAAAAGCCTATAAATAGACCTAGGCAATCACCGTAAAAGATATAGAGTAGGGGTGATCGTATCCGAACCAATCCAAAAGTAAAACCGTAAATCGAACCAAACCAAACCGAAAACCGCAAAAACCGCATTTGGTTTGGATGTATTTGGATGGCTTTCTTACTGAACCGCAAACCGCAAAACCGCAAACCGCAAAAACCGCAAAAACCGCGGATAACCGCAAAAACCGCATTAAGTTACTATTATATATTTATATTCCAATATCGTAAAAGAAAATATATTTATATTCCAATATACATGCCCAATTACCAAGTCAGTCGACCAAATTAATCGAACTTCAAGTTGTTTTTATTTTTTGTACTGAAATTTTATTTTGGTGTTGTAATGTTATTTTAAATAAACAAATTTTATCGGTACCGTGATGTTATTTTGAAAATTCAATTTTTTTATATATTTAAAATTGTAAGTTACTATAATGTTATTTTGGATAAATAATTTTTGTTGGTACTACAATGTTATTTTGGAACTTCAATTTTTTATTTTTTTTTTATGCTTAAAATTGTTCGGTACAATCGTTATGTTTTAAACCGCACCAACCGAACCGATTCAAACCGCATTGGTTTGGTTTGGTTTGGTTTGGATGACTTTTTAAAAATCAACCGAACCAAACCGAACCGCATGCATTTTTATCTCGTGGTTAGGATGACTTTTATGCTCAAAACCGAACCAAACCGCACCGCGATCACCCCTAATATAGAGTTTCTGATTCACATTTTTGTTTGAAAACTCATTATTGAATAATAATAATAATAATAATAATAATAATAATAATAATAATAATAATAATAATAATAATAATAATAATAATAATAATAATAATATAAACCCCTTGAATGTTCACCAGAACATAAACCAATCAAAATCATTCACCTCAACAAATGTATTGGTACATATTCACATAATGTGTTTCGACTCGTTCACCAAATTATTTTATATATTAATTCTTTATTTTGTTAATGTCTTCTCATATATTAAAATGCATGACTACTTTTTTATAATTTTTACGAGGACTAATATTTCTACTCGTATATTAATACAAGTGTCTATTTTTTTTTTAAAAAAAAAATTGGTGACATATTTATGCTTATATATTAATACGCATGCCAATTTTTTTATAATTTTTACGCCAACCTATATATCTACTCATATAATAATATGTGTGTCTACTTTTTTATAATCTCTATGCGAACCTATATTTGTCCTTGGAAATTTGAAAGGTTTAATAAAAAAAGGACATATAAAAATATTAAGAGGGTCTTATATTTAGGGACATGGATAGTAATTTTTCTGGAGATCTATATTTCTACTTATATATTAATTAATATAAGTGACTATTTTCTATAATTTCGACGAGGACCTATATTTTTATGGAAACCAATGTTTCTAAAATTCTAATAATATAGGCCACTAAGTTTTGATCGAGTGATGAAGGGTTTTGATAGTATACAAAAGGTCCTGGGTTCGATTCTCAGCTCCATTGTAAACCAAAAAAAATTCTAAAAAAATTCTAGATGATGGTTTTGATCATGTGTCTATTTTTTTTTTATAATTTTAGCGGAAATTTCTACTCATGAAAAAATCTCAGGACAGACAGATGTAGAATCTGTATTTTTGCTCATATATTAATGTGTGTCTATTTTTTATAATTTTTAGGCGGACATATATTTCTACTCATATTAATATGCATGCCTGCTTTTTTATAATCTCTACGCGGGCCTATATTTGCCATTGGTTGTCCTTTAAAAGGGGTCTTATAAAAATGTGTAAAGAAAAATCTCAAGAGGATCTTATTTTTCTTGACTTCAAACAAACAATATTCATTCATTCAAATTGATAAATTATATCGTTGTAATTCAAATTCAAAGTCGCTAAAAACAAGAAGGATAAATTTGCGAACAAACTCACAACATCCATGTTAATAGCATAAAACGACAAATTGCACATGCCTACAAATTTAAATACGACAATATTGAAGTGTCAGGAATATCCATGCATCCGGATCTGTAGCGTTGATGACACCAAAATTGACATTGATTGAATCTGGATCTGTAGTGTTAATACAAGTATCTATTTTCTATATAATTTCAACATGGACCTATATTTCTACTCATATATAATGTGTGCGCCTATTTTTTTATAATCTCTACGCGGACCAATATTTCTACTTACGTGGACCTATAGTTCTACTCGTATATTAGTACATGTGATTGCCCTTTTATAATTTTTACGCGAAACTATATTTCTACTCATATATTAATATGCGTGCCTACTTTTTTTATTATTTATAAGTAGAGCTATATTAAATTTCTACTCATGAAAAATCTAAGGAGGGACGGACGTAGTCATTTTTATGGGAACCTATTGTTATCCCATATTTTAGCTCGAGCTAAAATATGTTTTTCATCTCTAGTTCCAAAGACATTCATTACTGAAAGGCTTGTTAAATGACTTTAAATAGTGTCAGGCTTTAAATGTCTTCAAGAACAAGAGAGATTATCTCGCTTATCTTCTCATTTAATGAAGGTTAAGGGTAATGTCTTTAAGAACAAGAGAGTTCTAATGGAAAGTATTATTTTCTTCGTCCATTATGAGTCTACAAGATACGAAGAAATTCTGCCTTTCGAGTAAATGGCTGATTCGATTGCAGTCAAAGAATCGAAATACTTATGATTGTGGACTTGGAGTATTTTCCATCCTTCAAATGTGATTCGATTTCGACAGTTACAACGGTTCAAGGCCTTGGTTCATTTCAAATGCAAAAGGACGCGTGGCAGAGGACTAGTAGTTTAACGTTAAAGTAGCAGTTACTTAGTTTTTCTATAAATAGGAGTTTGTAAGTCGAAATAAGGGTCACAATTCACTTACACAAATTCTCAAACACTCAAAGTATCCATGCTACAGCGATAAACGAGTTACTCGAGAAAGATGTATGAATCAGTGAACCATCTTTACTTATTTGTAACATTTACATTCTAAATGCAATTTTACTTTTCCTAAATCTTTATTTTCAAAGTATTTACGTTTCTGCATTTAAATGGTTCTCTCATTCGAGTGAACTTTCTTTTCATGTTCATTTAATTTATGTTTCACACTTGTGTTTCATAAAACCTCGTTTTACAAATTACGCAACTGAAAATCTTTCAAGTTAAACACATTGTTATTGCAAATTAATGATGCATTTAATGAAGAACATTCAAACCTCTTTTAATATAACGCACGAACAATTGTCCCGAGATTTACTAGTTGATCGCTCAAGTAATTAATTTAAACTAGCGGTTGTTTACATTACCAAAAATCAGTGTAAACAAATTGGCACGCCTAGTGGGACGGGTTGTTTGTGCAGTTTTTCATTTTTAAAAGAAGTTTGTTTTCTAAAATTTTCATCGAATACTAAACAATTGGTATTCAGAAGTTGTCTGTTTTGATTTTGTATGCATTTGAGGAGTGGTAAATCCTTACCAAATTTAACTAGTGTTAAATCTCGATAAAAAATGGTTCGACCACCCAATAATAATCAAAACAACAATAACAATGTCCTAAATCCCGAGGGACAGCCAACACAAGCGTCCAATAGTAACGCTACTGTTATGGCCAATAGCTCTGGAACATCTGGTTCGAGCGGACCCTCAGTGAGTTTTGGGAATATAGGAGTAACAGTTCCTTCAACGAGTTCGACCCTATCTGGGTCAATATCTTCGTTAGTGTCAAACAATATGGGAAATAATCAGTCGGGTCCTAACGATTTAAGGAGCCCAATTCGATCATTTGCGCTGGATCAATCAGGGTTAGGTTTTGCCAGCATCTTTGATGATGGACTTACATCATTCTAATTCTAACCCTGAAAGGGCTACCATGCCTTCCCCATCAGCCTCTGTTGTGGGAAATAGGGCCAGAGACATTGCCCAACAAAATTTGACAAATGTAACCATGATGTCTTTTAGACAACAAATGGACGAAAGCAACCATGAAATGGTTAACACCCTAACATAACAATTAGGAACTATCTTGAATCCTTTAATCAATAATACAAACGACAACTATCAGTTGTTAGCCCATCAGATGGGGCGAATTGCAGATTTCTTTGGCACTCCTGCAATGCCTAACCAAAATCTTCAACCCATTCGAAACCAAGAGCATGTTCAGGACCGAGGTTTGCCCATTAATGCTGGGGTCCCTGTAAATCAAGTTCCACAAGTGGTGCAAGAGGAACCACCAAAACAAGTGGTGAATCAAGTTCAAGATCCAGGGATAGTTTTGGTTAATAGAAATCAAAATGCTGACGAAGTAGTTAGAAATGTGCAACAAAACAATTTTGCACAACAAAATAACTTGGCAAATTTAGTCGAAACGATATTGACCCAAAATGGGTTTAATGTAGGCTTACACAGGCCCAATTTCGTTTCACCTTTGGCTGAGTACGTACTACAAACTGAATTGCCAAGGGGATGGAAGATCCCCAAATTCACAAAGTTTGCTGGGGATACAACTGAATCAACAGTGGAGCATGTTGCAAGGTTTTTTACTGAAGCAGGAAATTTGGCAGATAATGAAAATTTAAGAATGAAATATTTCCCAAATTCCCTCACGAAAAATGCTTTCACTTGGTTCACAACGCTTCCCCCACATTTGATTCATCATTGGCCTCAACTAGAAAGGGTTTTCCATGAACAATTTTACATGGGCCAATCTAAAATTAGTTTGAAAGAATTGGCTAGCGTTAGGAGGAAAACACCAGAGTCTGTAGATGACTATTTGAATCGATTCAG
Source organism: Trifolium pratense (assembly GCF_020283565.1). Classification (NCBI taxonomy): domain Eukaryota; kingdom Viridiplantae; phylum Streptophyta; class Magnoliopsida; order Fabales; family Fabaceae; genus Trifolium; species Trifolium pratense. Next base: position 71,630,296 of record NC_060060.1, read on the forward strand.
GTTACTCAAGGCTAGATGTTTTACACAAGTGTCTGAGCATGAGTTAGTCGAAATGGCTGCTGGAGGCCAAGACTATTCGATTTGAAAGAAATTAGATACACAACATCTAAGGGATATGGCATAATTAGCAGATAGAGTGAGACAGGTCGAACGCCTTAAAGCTGAAAAGGCTAGATCATCGAAGTTTCAAAAAAGGGAGAAAATAGCCTATGTCGAAACAATAGATGATGAAGATGAATATGTTGTCAGTTACGAGGACATAGAGGATAATGAAATTAATGTGGCCGAATTAAAATCAGGCCCTCCCTATGTTTGTAAATTGCTAAAGCCATCGAATGGGAAAAATCCTGTCGAACCCAAAAATGATAAATTTGTTGCTAAAACCTATTCATTCGACATAACAAAATGTGATGAAATATTTGATTTATTGGTTGCTGATGGCCAAATTGTTGTCCCAAAGGGGTTAAAAGTGCCTCCTTTAGAACAGCAAAAGAAAAGAGGTTTTTGTAAATTTCATAATTTTTTGGGTCATAAAACCTCACAATGTGTTCTTTTCAGGGATCTTGTTCAAAAGGCTTTGAAAGATGGAAGGCTGAAGTTTGGAGAGAAACCCAAGCAACAAATGAAAATTGATGAAGATCCATTACAAATATCAGACGCCTCTTATGTGGAGCCAGTCGAATGCTTGATGGTTGATGCTATGGATTTATCTGGTGGCGCACAGTTGGTTTCTATCCCAGAGAATGAATACTACGAGAAGATGAAAGTAGTATATCCTGGGGCTGAAGAGGAACTGATAGATTTCTTACAAAGGTGTAAACTTAACAAATCTGAAGTCATGCTCTGCCCAAGGTGCAGTGCAGTATTTGACAAAAAGGCTACTGAGGGCCTTAACAAGTTCATACCTTTTAGAAGAAACAAAGAGAATTGGCTAAAATCAAGGCCAGTAAAAAGACAAAATGTGGCGCATGCTAAACCAATGTACCAAAGGTTAGGCAATCCAAATACTTTTGTGTCATCCAACAACACACCAATGAACAAATGGGTTCATGGTCATGCATCAAACCTTGTCAGAAATTCTGTTGATAAGGGGAGTTCAAGTAAGAACCAGTCGAATCAATCTGTTGATTCGAAGAAGTATGCTTACAGAAATAACTACATGGAAAGAATCCCATGACACGTACACAATGGCGCAGGCATCAGCGCCAACAAAGATTGTCACTTTAGGGGGTTTAGAAGGCTGAAGATAAGAAAGGGAAACAGGTGGTCGAAGCGACCAAAAGGCCAGTAAAAGAGAGATTGTCTCAATCCTTGTCTGATCGAAAGATTGAAGACAAACTCGAAAAAGAGAACATGGAGGATGAGGATCTTCTTGATTCAGATCCTGAGTTTGATGTGCTGGTTAATGTAGTTTCCATTCTGCCTACTGAATATGATGTGTGGTCGGAAGTAACTGAAGGAGAGGATGAGTTCGATGAAAATGAATTGGCTTTACACAAGCCAATCTGTTATTATGTGATGAACAATGGCTGCCTAGAAGAGCAAATGGCCAATTTTGAAAGCCCAACTGAGGGAATGAAGAATCATTTGAAACCCCTCTTTATTCAGGCCAAAGTTAACAACGTGGGGGTCAACAAAGTGTTGATTGATGGAGGGGCAGCAGTAAATCTGATGCCAGAATTCATGATAACAAAGATTGGTAAGTTCTCTACTGACTTACACCCCCACAACATCGTCCTTTCGAATTACAAAGGTGAGACTGGTTTCTCACTGGGGGCAATTCAAGCCGATGTAGCAGTTGGCAACACTGTTAGGCCAACTTTGTTTTTGGTTATGGCATCAAAGGCCAATTACAATCTACTTCTAGGAAGGGAGTGGATACATGGCGTAGGAGCGGTGCCTTTGACTCTTCATCAGAGGGTGAGTATCTGGAGAGAAGATGGTGTGGTGGAAAATATCGAAGCCGATCAAAGCTATTTTAGGGCTGAGACACACCATATTACCAAGCATTCATTTGATAGAAAATTGGCGAATATTTCGCCATGTACTGAACAGGGATATGCCTATGCCCCTGCTGATAATGTCTATCATTCTGTCAAGTTAGACTCAACTCATGGGTTTATTTGGGAGAGAGAGGAGATAGATGATGGTCCATATGAGAATGAAGGCAAAATCCATCCAACTGGGTGGAACCTTTATGAAGACCACGACGACTAAGCCCAATGCTTGGGCCAAGATTTCGGCTTCTATGGCCGAAAACAAAATAAACATGGCTTTAGAGGCCAACATGTTACAAGAAAATATGGCTGTCGAAGCCAATAGTTGTGAAAATGGCAAAGTATTGCCAGCAATCCAAAAATTGGACTGCATCTATGATGAAGAACCTTTAGGATTTGAAAAAGATCCTTCGAATTCTAGTCAAAAGATGCAAGCCTAAGATCCTTTGGAAGAGATAGATATTGAAGATGGCTCGATTAAAAGGCCAACATATATAAGTGCCAATATCCCAAAGGAGTTGCGTGATAAACTAGTCAAACTCCTCAAAGAGTTCAAAGATTATTTTGCTTGGGATTACAATGAAATGCCAGGTTTAAACAGAAATTTGGTCGAACACAGATTACCAATTCGACCAGACAAGAAACCAGTTAAACAATCACCAAGAAGATTTGCGCCAGAGATCCTATCTAAGATCAAGGAAGAAATCGAGAGGCTGCTGAGAAGTAAATTCATCAGAACTGCCAGGTATGTCGAATGGTTAGCAAATATAGTTCCTGTTATTTAGAAGAATGGTTCTCTTAGGATATGCATAGATTTTAGGGACTTAAATAATGCTACACCCAAAGACGAATATTTTATGCCTGTGGCAGAAATGCTAATAGATTCAGCAGCAGGCTTTGAGTATCTTAGTATGTTAGATGGATATTCTAGATATAATCAAATTTTTATTGCTGAGGAAGATGTGGCAAAAACAGCTTTTCGATGCCCAGGGGCCTTAGGCACCTATGAGTGTTACACAAGTGACTTCAAACACACAAGAGGGGGGGGTGAATTGAGTGATTAAAATATCAATTAAAAAGCACTTTAAAATATTTTTTTTTTGTTTTTGTTTTGATCAAATGAAAATAATTTAAGTGTAAATAAGATACAATGCAATAATTAAAAAAGGGCAGAAAGATAAAGACAAAAGAAAATAAGTTGCAGGAAATAAAGAGATGAAAGGAGTAGAAAAAGACACAAAAAATTATCCTGGTTCGACCAAAAACAAAGGGCCTACTCCAGTCCCCAAGGAAAGCACCTTGAGATTTCAATAAACCAAGCTTTTATAACAGGATAAGCTAATAACCTTTACAACCGAGAACTCTCAACACAAACAATGAGATATCACCTCCCTTGTGCAAGAGCCTCTAAACCAAGAGATATCACCTCTCTTGGAAACCTTGGGATCACACCCAATACAAAAGAAATTACAAGAATTGAAAGATTACACCAATTGTGTAGATATAACAAATTGAAACACAAATATTACAAAGTAAACTATATAGTATAAAAAGCTCTCAAATAAAATAAATTTACGTGAGTATATTATAGCAATGAGTGATTAGAATTTGAGAGTGAGAAAGAAAGAGTTTATTATGTTTCGGGTGTTTTGAAAATGTGAGAATCATGTTCAATTTATAGGCCTGGTGTGTGAATGATTTTGGAAGGGTAATGAATTCACATTATGCCATTTCTATTCATGTCGACATAGTATCAAAAACTTTTATTTGAAATGAATGGCTTGTCATAAGTTTGTCTTTTGAGAAATGGAAGATTTTGATAGAATGGTCTGGCAATAATATAGCTCTTTAAGAGTAGATATGTATGAGCACATAATCCATATATACTCTTATTTGCAAAATCGGTGCTGACACATATACAGCACATATGATATAATCAAGTTATTCAATAATCTTCCCTTTAATTCTTTTGACACACTGAAATATATTATTTCCACCGTAACCTTTTAAAATGATTTTAAAATAAATTTCTCACCACTTTTCAAAAAGAATTTTAGTAGAAAAGGATATTTGTAAAAACTATTTTGTGAGTGTGTGATTTATTTATATGAGAGCTTTTTCTACTTACACAAAGTCCCTAAAAATACATGGATCATAAAAGTAATTTTATAGTCCACGTCTTTAAGTGCCGGGAATCCTTTGACCGCTTTTTGCGTATAACATTTTTGCTTTGTCAATCATCAAAATATATATAATAATCCTGTCAAGGCACATATTCACAATGAGTGGGTAGTAATGCTTTTTGGTCTGAAAAATGCTGGAGCCACATACCAAAGAGCAATGAATTCAATTTTCCATGATTTTATAGATACATTTATGCAAGTGTATATTGATGATATTATTGTTAAGTCATCATCACAGAATGATCATTTGGTTTGTCTGAGAAAATCATTCGAAAGAATGAGAAAATATGGATTGAAAATGAATCCATTGAAATGTGCTTTTTGTGTACATGCAGGAGACTTCCTTGGTTTTGTGGTGCATAAAAAAGGCATTGAGATAAACCAAAATAAGACAAAGGCTATTTTGGAGACCAAGCCTCCAACGAACAAAAAGCAACTTCAATCCTTATTGGGGAAAATCAACTTTCTGAGGAGATTCATTTCGAATCTAAGTGGTAAGGCTCAAGCTGTTTCACCATTGCTTCGAATCAAGAAAGAAGATATTTTTACTTGGGGGCAGGATCAGCAAGAAGCATTCGATGAGATCAAGAAATACTTGTCTAATCCTCCAACTCTGATGCCTCCAATTAGGAATAAATTTATGAAGTTGTATATTTCAGCATCTGGTACAACATTAGGTAGTATGTTAGCCCAAGAGGATGAAAATGGCGAAGAAAAAGCCATTTATTATTTAAGTCGAGTCCTTAATGATGTTGAAACTAGATACACTAGTATTGAAAAGCTTTGTCTTTGTTTATATTTTTCCTGTATGAAATTGAAGCATTATATAAAGCCTATTGATGTTTATGTTTATTCTCATTATGATGTTATTAAACACATGTTGTTAAAGCCAATTTTGCATAGTCGAATTGGAAGATGGGCTTTAGCTCTTTCTGAGTATTCACTTTTATACAAGCCTTTGAAGGCCATTAAAGGGCAAATAGTGGCTGACTTTATTGTTGATCATTCAGAAATTGAATCACCCCAAAACTATGTTGGTTTGGAACCATGGATACTATATTTTGATGGGTCTAAACATCAACATGGTACAAGAATTAACATTTTAATCATTTCCCCATTAAAAATTCCTACTAAGTTTAAGTATAAGATTAATGGTATTTGTTCGAATAATGAGGCTAAATACGAAGCCTTGATAGCAGGATTGGAAATACTATTAAGCTTGGGGGCAAAAGATATAAAAGGTGATTCAGAATTAGTTTTGAAACAATTAACAAAAGAGTACAAATGTATCAAAGAACATTTAATTCGATACTTTGTCATAGCGAATACGTTATTGAAGCGTTTCGATTCGATTGACATAGAACATGTCCCTCGAATAGAGAATCAGGAAGCAAATGACTTAGCGCAGATTGCTTCAGGATACAAAGTGTCCAAAGAAAAATTGGAACAATTAGTGGAAATTAAAGAAAAATTGATTTCTAAAGAACCAATGCAGTTGGAATTGTCAATGCCAAAACTTGTGGGGGCAGATACGTCACACAAAGACGTAAATAATTTTGATTCAAAAATGGATCATGATGTTTATGATGAATTTCAAATTTTTGTCATTGACAATTTAATAAATGGTGATTGGAGAAAACCAATCATGGAGTACTTGGAAAACCCAATTGGGAATGCTCCTCGAAAAATCAAATATAGGGCATCAAATTATGTAATCATTGGAAATGAATTATTCAAAAAGACCCTCGAAGGAATATTATTAAAATGCCTTAGTGAAACTGAAGCCTATATAGCAATCTCTGATATTCATAGTGGAGCCTGTGGTTCTCACCAATCAGGTCATAAGATGAAATGGCTTTTATTTCGACAAGGCATGTATTGGCCATCCATGCTGAAAGATTGTATAGATTTTGCTAAAGGATGTCAAGAATGTCAAAAACATGCAGGAATTCAACATGTACCTGCAAGCGAATTACATTCGATAGTAAAACCTTGGCCCTTTAGAGGATGGGCTTTAGATTTAATTGGTGAAATAAGACCAGCATCGTCAAAAAATCAAAAGTACATTATAGTTGGTATTGACTATTTCACTAAATGGATCGAAGCCATACCCTTGCCTAGTGTTGAGCAGGAAGAAGTGATAAGTTTCATTCAAAACCATATCATCTACAGATTTGGAATACCTGAAACTATTACAACTGATCAAGGCTCAGTATTCACTGGTCGAAAAATGCAAGAATTTGCTAGACAAACAGGGTTTAAACTATTGACTTCGAGACCATATTATGCACAAGCAAATGGTCAAGTTGAAGCTGCCAATAAGATTATTATTGGATTAATTAGAAAACACATTGCTCAAAAGCCAAGAAATTGGAATAAGACTTTGAATCAAGTTTTATGGGCATGTAGAAATTCCCCCAAGGAATCAACGAATTCTACTCCGTTTCGATTAACATATGGTCATGATGTTGTTCTGCCTGTAGAAATCTATTTGCAATCTATTAGAATTCAAAGGCCAATGGAAATACCAACTGACCATTATTGGAGTATGATGTTTGATGAATTGGTTGATTTAGACGAAGAAAGATTAAGGGCACTTGATACTTTGACTAGACAAAAGGAACGAGTAGCAAAAGCCTATAATAAAAAGGTTAAGTCAAAAACCTTTGATGTGGGGAATTTAGTGTGGAAAGTTATTTTGCCTATGGACAAAAAAGATAGAGTTTTAGGCAAATGGTCACCAAATTGGGAAGGACCTTTTAAAATAATTCAAGTATTTTCGAATCGTGCGTACGAGATAGAAGAGTTAACTTCAGAAAAGCGAACATTGAATATAAATGGTAAGTATTTGAAAAAATATAAACCAACACTTCTAGAAGTTAATATTAGCACAGAATAAAATTCGAAATGAAAATGAAATGGCATAAGTAAAATAAAAAGTGTCATAAAAGGCAATTGTCAAGGTTACAAACCAAATAAAATAAAACCAGATAATTGTTCGAATAGTAAAAAACTAAAGAAAATCTAAGGCAAGCACTTGGATTTGAAATCTGCATAATGGTCTTTGATGAGACCAACCTCTACGCTTTGGATCTTGATAGCGTCTTCGAGGGATTTGATCTCTTCTTTGATCACAGCAGCAACACTAAAATGGGAAATACCCTCTTTTGCAGCATCTCGAATAGACTCCTGAGTGGTAGCAGCAACAGCTTCTTCAATCTTCGAGCGTTTGTTCTTTTCCTCAAGGATCTTCTGTTCTCGATCAGCAATCTCAGCTCGAAAAGATTGTATTTCCGCTTCCCACTTTGCAATGTTGTTATTGCATTCTTGAATCCCAAGACCTGGTTGCTGAACCTGTGCCTTCATTTGTTCAACCTTCGACTGGGCAGTCATAGCCTTCTCGAATAGAGCGTCATAAGCAGCTTGCATTCTTTGATGTCTTTGGGGAATTCGTTCCATTTACCAGCGAAGGGGACTTGACCGGAGTTTGATGAAGACGCCATAGAAGCTTTGGAAGAAGATAAAAAGGTTTGGATTTGAGATCTGAGATGGAAATTTTGGTTTTTTGAACTGAGAATAAGAGTTCAAGCGAGAAGTAGAAAGTTTTTTTCTGCGTTCAAGATTGAAGAAGAAGATGATTGTTGCTTCAGATCGTGTCTAGCAGTAGAGGAAGTTGGAAAAGTGTTAACTGAGGTATGAAGTTGTATTTATAGCAACTTTTTAATTAAAATTATTTTAATTAAAAAATTGGTGAATGCAAAAAGGCGTTTTTTTGCCTTTTCTAATTCAACTTCCCAAAATGACACGTGTCCCACTACTTGGAAGTGGTTGCAGAACGTGACAGTTTGTGGGAAACGAAGCGGTTACCTTTTAATTCCATGACATCATCTAATCGAATCGAAAAGTATGGGGTTTAAAACAAAGTACTTTAAAAATGCCAATCTCTTATTTCATTCGAATCATTCAAATCGAAATAGGCATTTTTGGGGGCAATTTGTTATCCCATATTTTAGCTCGAGCTAAAATATGTTTTTCATCTCTAGTTCCAAAGACATTCATTACTGAAAGGCTTGTTAAATGACTTTAAATAGTGTCAGGCTTTAAATGTCTTCAAGAACAAGAGAGATTATCTCTCTTATTTTCTCATTTAATGAAGGTTAAGGGTAATGTCTTTAAGAACAAGAGAGTTCTAATGGAAAGTATTCTTTTCTTTGTCCATTATGAGTCTACAAGATACGAAGAAATTCTCCCTTTCGAGTAAATGGCTGATTCGATTGCAGTCAAAGAATCGAAATACTTATGATTGTGGACTTGGAGTATTTTCCATCCTTCAAATGTGATTCGATTTCGACAGTTACAACGGTTCAAGGCCTTGGTTTATTTCAAATGCAAAAGGACACGTGGCAGAGGACTAGTAGTTTAACGTTAAAGTAGCAGTTACTTAGTTTTTCTATAAATAGGAGTTTGTAAGTCGAAATAAGGGTCACAATTCACTTACACAAATTCTCAAACACTCAAAGTATCCATGCTACAGCGAGAAACGAGTTACTCGAGAAAGATGTATGAATCAGTGAACCATCTTTACTTATTTGTAACATTTACATTCTAAATGCAATTTTACTTTTCCTAAATCTTTATTTTCAAAGTATTTACGTTTCTGCATTTAAATGGTTCTCTCATTCGAGTGAACTTTCTTTTCATGTTCATTTAATTTATGTTTCACACTTGTGTTTCATAAAACCTCGTTTTACAAATTACGCAACAGAAAATCTTTCAAGTTAAACACATTGTTATTGCAAATTAATGATATATTTAATGAAGAACATTCAAACCTCTTTTAATATAACGCACGAACAATTGTCCCGAGATTTACTAGTTGATCTCTCAAGTAGTTAATTTAAACTAGCGGTTGTTTACATTACCAAAAATCAGTGTAAACACCTATATTTCTACTCATATATTAATAAACGTGTCTATTTTTTATAATTTTTACACGAACTTATATTTTTACTCATTTTTTGTTTTTGATAAGTTATGAGAATAACGGGTATGAAAGCAACTTTAGAGGTACCAAGTAAGGCACACCTAAAGACCCTCATCGTCTATCATAGTCTCATAATAATATTTAATAAAAAACAAAAAAAATACAAGAGAAAAAGGAACTGGGGGGATATAAAATCAGACCGAGTAAAGTGCAGGTCAACTCAAACGGGCAGTACAAATATTTAAATAAGCACAAATGAAATCAACCTAACCGATACTAGCAGATCATCCTCAAGCAAGTCAGTGGCTGCAAGCACCAACCAAGATATGAAAATTGGCGAATGAACCGACTGCCAACACGGACTGATTCACCTTCCAACAGCCCCTTGTGATTAATCACAACAAGCATTCAAGACTCTTTCGAGCCAAACAGTCCCCTGATCAACTCGAGAGAGTGACAGGGATACAATAGAGACAATATGAGACCTTGCTATCAAACTCGTGTCTTGTTGAAAATCCAAAACAACCCAGAACCAATCGAAAGTCAGATCAAGGGATAATCAATCAACGGGATTGAGCACCACGAATACAATAATCCCAACAAAATCAGTGAACCCTTTAGCACGACTAATACTAACGACTACCACCGTCAACATGGAGTATTTACGCACTAAGCCCTTTCGAACTTTATGAAGCCAAATCAGTCTTGAAGGATCCGGATCATGAGAAGCAATAAAAAAACAAAACAACGCATAAATATTGGATTGAAAAGCATATTTCCCTTGGACCAATGCATACAAACACTAGAAATTTTTCACTGTTCATCAATGTTTTCTTACCGATGCTTTGTCTTCTCAGGTGGTGCAACATAAAATAATTCTTATGTTATTCTGGATGAGACCACCATTACGGAAACAAATGTGAGACTTAGAAATATCCCACATTGAAGAAGATATCTACCACCATCGTTGACTGGTAATCACCGGTATTAATTAGCAATCGCCGGACAGAGCTGGTCGCCACCTTCGACTGCCAGAGAAACGCAACCCGAAGATCAAGATAGGGTGGTGCGGGTGGCTATCACTGGCCATCGCACATCCCAAAGCAGCGTCTACATCTTAGACGGATCGGTTGGAGTGATCAGAGGAAAGGCGATGCGAGTGGAGAGAAGAAGGGCGGTAGTGACTCTGGTGATGTGAGGAAGAGGGAGAGAGATGTTGGACGGCGGTGGTTGAGGCAACCAAAGGAAGAAGAGGGTCGCGGCCGGTGGAACCCTAGGAGAGCAGGAAGCATATTTCTAATCATGTATTAATATGTATTCCTACTTTTTTATAATCTCTGCGCGGGACTATATTTGTCCTTGGTTGTCCTTTGCAAGAGTTCTTGTAAAAAAGGACAGAGAAAAATTTCAAGAGGGAGCTATATTTAGGAAGGATGCAGTAATTTATATGGGGACTTATATTTCTACTTATATATATTAATTAAGACAACTGTCTATTTTCTATAATTGTAGAAATATTCTAGCTTCTAATCTTCTGAACTCTGATGTTAAGTTCATTATGAGGCAAGCAAATGAAGTTGCTCATAGGCTTGCCGGGACGGCTACATCTCTAGCTAGTTTCCATAATTTTATCTTTATACCATCTTGTATTTACAACATTATTATTAATGAAATGAGATAAACATTTTTCTGTAAAAAAAAATAAACGAGGACCTATATTTCTAATAATGTATAATACACATGCTTATATAATCACTACACAGACCAATATTTTTACGCGAACAAATATTTATACTTATATATTAATATACGTGCCGATTATTTTGTAGGGCTGAAATATGCCACTTTTTTATATTACGCAGAACTATATTTCTACTATATTAGTGCCAATTTTTTATATAATTTTGGCTAAATTGCAGTTTTGGCCCCCCACGTTTCATAATTGTGTGATTTTGGCCCCCAACGTTTCACATGTGCGATTTTTACCCCCCACATTTCATAATTGTGCGATTTTGGCCCCCCACGTTTCACATGTGCGATTTTGGCCCCCCACGTTTCATGTTTGTGCGATTTTGGCCCCCATGTTTGCCCCCTTTTGCATTTCTTGGTCCCCGTTGACTATTTTGACCAAAAATTGCTGACATTAAATATTTTTGACACGTGTCTTAATTGTATTGACCAACCAAAATTTATTTTTTTTAAAAATTAAAAAAGGTCACGTGACTTTTTTTTGGGGGTTAATTATTATTTTTTTAACAAAATAGGTGCAAAAAATGGAACCAAAATCTCATCTTCTTCTCCATCAGTAAAACAATCTCTTCTTCTCCGTTGTCAGCATAAAATAATAACTAACCCTGCCAAAAAAAAGTCACGTGACCTTTCTTAATTTTTTTTTTAAAAAGATAATAATAATAAATTTTGGTTGGCCAATACAATTAAGACATGTGTCAAAAATATTCCATGTTAGCAATTTTTGGTCAAAATAGTCGACGGGGACCAAGAAATGCAAAAGGGGGCAAACGTGGGGGGCCAAAATCGCACATGTGAAACGTGGGGGGCCAAAATCGCACAATTATGAAACGTGGGGGGCCAAAATCGCACACTGAAACATGGGGGGCCAAAATCGCACAATTATGAAACGTGGGGGGCCAAAACTGCAATTTAGCCTATAATTTTTTAGCTGCTTGGTCATTGTTGAAAAATTGCCGCCTTCCAATTTTTAGACCTACATTTATATTGATGTATGCTAGATGCTCTTAATATCTAGATGCTCTTAATTTATTCAAAAAAAAATGATGACCTATATTTCTAATTATATATTATATAATAATGTACATGTCTATTTTTTTATAACTTCTACGCGGAAATTTCCACTCATGAAAAATCTCAAAAGGGTTTTATATGTAGGAACGGATGTAGTAAGTTTTTATGTATTATTATAAGTTTGTCAACATACTTTATGAATAAATAGCTTATAAAAATATAGTTTTTGTTAGTGAGAACTTATAAATTAACATAAAAACTTATTCATTTTCATATAAGCTCAAAAATAAGCTATTTCAAATGGTCCTAAATTCAATATAAATTTAATTATAGATTAACAATATCCTTTTATATAATTTTACATTTACTAGACGATTTACCCGTGCGATGCACGGGCATTATGCGTTGTTTTATAATGAAGCGTCAAAACATTATTTGTATAAATAGTAAATTAATAATTGAAACAATAGATGTTATCAAAATAATATTAACAATAAAACTTAATTAAAAATTATATTAACAATATGAATTATATTTGTATTTGCATTTCAAACAATTTATTTGTAGTGTTTCGTAAATATCATACAAAGTCCCACTACAGAAATATCACAAATTAGAGAATAAGAATGCAAAGAAGAAAATAAATATTGAATATAAAAGGGAAAGAAATGAAGAAATAAGGATGAGAAAGAGGGTTGGCTTTAAAATGGTCACTATACAACGACTATGATGAAGTGTTAAAATAGAATAAAGAAAATCAAAATCTATATATACTTGCAAAATCAACAATATAGTCTCACTCGTTGAATACGAAGAAAAAAAAAGATAAAATAAAATCACAAAATTTCAAAAACATATTATTCTTCTACAACACTAATAACCCTTCCAAATAGAAATTTCACATGCCCATATATATAGTGGGAATGTCAATGAAAAGACTTGACCCTAAAAAAAACATTAAAAGAGGTGATTGTTTCACCTTTCATAACAATTTCAACGGTAAGTAGTGAGGCCAGCATTATTTTTTTGCATTGAGTGAGGCAGGCATTTTAGTAATAATCCATTATAATGATTTATTGCATTTATGGTATGAATTAAAACATTCCACTTACTATCTAACTCTTGATTTATCCACAAAAAAATAAATAATCTAAAGACTATGATTGGTTGATACAATTAAGGCTATGATTAATGGTAGAAGAACTATATTTAAGATTTATATATATATATATATATATATACTCCCTCCGGTCCTTTTTATAAGGAACACTTAGGGCAAAAAATTTGGTTATTTTTATAAGAAACTTTGACCAATTTTCAAATGTTTTAAATGTTCAATTTCACTTATGCCTTATTTATTATGAGAGAGAATTTAAAAATAAGTAAGTTAGTTGAATAAAGAGTAATTAAATAAGGGTATATATGGAATAAATTTAAATTTATAAGAGTATTAAATGAAAATAACTAATTAAATGTGCTTCATTGGTCTGTGTGATTTTTTCAAAGTGTTCCTTATAAAAAGGACCGGAGGGAGTATATATAGATAGATAAGCTACTTAAACTGTTAATTTTCTCAAACATTTCAGTCCATTTATCAACTACTATATCAGTCATCAACTATCAACTATCAAATTATAAATGTTGAACTATTAATCATCAAATAACTTATTTGTTTCGAAACCCGTCTACCTCTTGTATTTTTCTGGTAATACTCCCTTTTATGTTGTTGTTGCTGTCCGACCTTTATTAGCCAGCCACAAAGGAACCTAAAAGGTTTCAAATTAATCAACGGTGGGAAAGGAAAAAAAAAAATGGAACATGCTATAATATATAAGTTATGAATTTCAATTCAATGATACATCTTAGCTACTCCCTCCGGCCACAATTATAAGCAAAATTACATTTTTTTAGATTTATTAAATTAGTTAATGTGTCTGGACTATTTCATGAATCTAAAAAGTGCAATTTTGCTTATAATTATGGCCGGATGGAGTATATAACATGATTTCGGAATGTATACAATCCGAATTTAAGCTTCTTTGGAATCTAGTTTCCGAACTCAAATGAATTTCGGATTGTAGAATCCATAGTATACTAGCCCCAAAATTAGGGGTATTTTGGGGGTCTGAAATCAACAAGGAGGGCCTAAAAAGCAATTTTCAAAGATTTCTCTTTTTCCTTCATTATGGGCCTGATGAGGCTACGCCCAATTTGATTTCTATCTTCGTTCACTTTCTCCCCTACCCCCTAGCAATTTGGAAAATGTTTTTCGAATTTTTTATAGTGTAAATTTTACACTAGAAAAATAGTTCGGAACGTATTTTCCGAATTTTTTTGCGCGCTAGGGGAGTAGTCGAGAAAGTGATTGGGTGGGATAAGAAAATTTCTCTTAGTTTGTCATTCACACCGGCCCATTACAGTCACACTAACACACAAATAATAATAATAATAATAATAATAATAATAATAATAATAATAATAACAAAAAATAATAATACCATAAAAAATAATAATAATAATAATAATAATATGGTCAGTTTATTTTATGAAAATGTTATCTATTCTTTGTTTTCTAAAATTTGTATTAATTTTACTTGCTAACGAGGAGATACTACACATTGGAAATTAACAATATATTCATTTTTTGAAAACATTGAGATGAACAATTATATGCATTTAAATGGGGCTAAAGAGAGAAAAAAGAAAAAAAAAATTCTGACTTTAAATGGGGCTCCCGCAGTGGGCGGTGGGATTGGTCCCATTGGATTAGTCGGTCCTAAAGCCGGATATCAAGTTTTTTAAAAAAAAAAAACAATTATACGCTTTTTTTTGAAACCACTGAAAATGCCAAAATTATTTATTATTGGCTTAAATGCAGTTTTACCCCCCTATTTTTAAAAATGCGGAATTTTACCCCCTATTTTAAAATGCGAAATTTTACCCCCTATTTTATAATTTGTTGGATTTTGCCCCCCACCAAAATTCTGCACAAAATCTGCTTCTAATCCTCAAGTTCAAAGTTTCGCACATAATTCAATTTGAATCAACAATTCACAAAATTGATACCAAAATGACCGTAATCGAGTTAGCTTTCCATAAAATCAAACCCCACTAAATTTGGAGATACAAAGAGAGATTAATTACCATTTTAGTGATGGTCTGTCCAATTACTAATTCTGCAGAAATCTACTTGTGACCTTCAAATTCAACATAGTGTACCGAACGCATCATAACTCCAAATTCGACGAAATTGAAATGCCAACAAGGGTAATTTCGTTAGCTTTCTGTACATGTAAATACTATTCAAAAATGAGCTACAGGGTGAAAGGCATGACGAAAATACCAGTAGTAGTTTCATACGATAATTAATTTGGACAGAGCTTCGCTAAAACGGTAATTAATCTCTCTCTGTAACTCCAAATTTAGTGGAGTTTGATTATGTGGAAAACTAACTCGATTGCGGTCGTATCGGTACCCGTTTGGTGAATTATTGATCCAAATTGAGTTCTGTGAAAAACTTTGAACTTGAGGCTCAGAAGCAGATTTTGTGCAGAATTTTGGTGGAGGGACAAAATCCAACAAATTATAAAATAGGGGGTAAAATTCCGCATTTTAAAATAGAGGAGGTAAAATTCCGCATTTTTCAAAACAGGAGGATAAAACTGCATTTAAACCTTTATTATTTGATGATGGTTTAAGAATTAAATGTCATGATGCCCACTCAAAGATTAATCTTATAGCAGGTTCCAAGGACCTAACAATGTGGGGGGGATAGTTTAGGGTGTTTATTTGAATTCAAATATCCTAATTATGATGGGTTAGCTAAAAAAAATAGAGGGTGTTTTTAAGTAAATACTTAGACTATTTATTTACATTGAAAATGATATTTCCATTACACTAGAACATCGATCCGTGCGGTGCACGGGTCTAATTAGCCGTAAGATATGTAATTATAAATTACGATATGATAATTGCAATAATATAAGGTATATGAAAATTTTTGAATAACATTAAACGATAGTTCAACAATAATTTCGGATAAATATTCATATAAAGGAAGGTATATTACAGAAGACTTCCTTATAGACCACGTTCGAATTCTTAGTCGTATCTTCGCCATCATCGTCGATGATCAATATTTGTAATCCTTCTCTAGAAGTAACTCTTGAAATCGCAACATACAGCTGACCATGTGAAAACACTAGCGACGGAAGATATATCCCAACATGCTTTAAAGATTGTCCCCGGCTGTTATTAATAGTCATCGCAAAAGAAATCATTAAACGAAATTGTCTCCGTTGAAATTTAAAAGGAATTCGTATGTCAGATGGTGTTAGAGAAAATCTAGGTATGAAAAACAAATCACCAATATTACTTCCTGAAATAATTTTTCCTTCAAGAACACGTTTTCCCAATCTTGTAATAATAAGTCTTGTTCCATTGCATAATGTAACGACCCATTTTTCGTATTCGTATATTTTATTAAATGTTATTTTATTTATTAATTGGCTTTTATTATTTTAGTGAGCGGCGAATAATTATTTAGCCGAGCGTAAGTTATTAGACGCGAGAACCTTTGTTTTGGGCTTAATGGGCGTGAGAGGCCATTTGGGCCTAAGCCACTTGGGCTTGGTTCATGACTTTTAGGGAGAGGTATTTAAGGAAACCTTGTCATGAGACTTAGCTCATTTCATGACTTTTGTCTTAGAAGCAAGAATAGAGCAAGGGCTAGGGTTTGATCAAGAGAGAAAGCTTGAGCAAGAGAAGGCTTGGATCATCATCTTTGCTTAAGGTAAGAGATTAGAATTCATGATTCTTGAGTGGCAAGGAGAGGGGAGATTGTCTATGTCTCCATTCCCGAACTCTCCCACTCAATTTCTTTTAGACTTTTGATTAAGCTTTTGTATGTGAGTGTGATGTTCTTCATCATCACTTTGTATGTGTTAATCACTAGCTTGATTTCATGAAAAATATGCATGTGTTTGGATCATGTTGAAAAAGTTTACGAAAGTTGCTTAAAACCCAAGAAATTGGCATGATTTTGATTGTTTGAGGTATTTGGATGTTTGGAAGGGATGATTAATGTTCCTTGATACCATATATGCTTGAAATAGTTGTTTATAAGAATTTATAACATGTTTGAGTGAATTTTTGAGTTGATTCAATGTTAAACCGCCTTATTAAAACTCAAGAACAGATATTTTTCTGGTATAGTTCGCTAAGCGACCAGGAGTTCGCTGAAGCTCGCCAATGCTCGCCATGAGCAGGTGATTTCCTGGTGATGTTCGCGTAGGCTCGCTAAGCCTTCGCTCAGCGAATAGTTCGTTGAAGCTCGCCAATGCTCGCCATGAGCAGGTGACTTCCTGGATCGTGGTTCGCCATGTCTCGCTGAGGCTTCGCTTAGCGAAGGCCTCTGTGACAGCAATTTTTGTTAAAGTTTGTAAGTGTTGTTGGGTTTTTGTATATTGGCTACATTTTGCAAAAACATATTTTAGCCAAGTGTTGAGACAAGTGTGCTGACCCCAAGTGTTGTGACAAATGTTGTGACACTTTGGAACAACACCTGACTCTGTTCTGCGCGCGCCAGCTGGATGGTATTATTTTCTACTCAATCTTTTGAAGATCTGTTTGAAGAATTTGTTCAAGGTTTCTTACAGAGGAAGGCGCACGTGTTTAATGTGTTTCATGAGGCAGCTAAACCCTAGTTTTATTTTCCAAAAGAATTATATTTTTGGAAAATATATTTTTGCGGTTTCAAAAATATAACTATTGTTTTCAAAAATATATCACTGCTGCCGTAATTCTAGAAGCCCTAATTTTGTCTTGAAGCCCAAGTCGTTCTACTACTATAAATACGAAGGCAAGCATAAGGTTTCAAGCATCTAAAATCGTGTTCTTACAAAGCGTGTGTTTTAGGGATTTTAGAGTGTTAATTGTGAGCCTATCTTGTGTCTCATTGATGCAAGCTTAGGACCTGAGTGTTATTGAGTTGTAAGTGTGAACTTCTCCTAAGCTTTGAAGTACGGAGATTGTTCTATTGTGTTGTGTGGTTTACTCGCAAGCTTTTAAGCAAGAGTGAATCCTAGTTTCTTAGGAGTGTGTCTCCACCTGTGGTGATCGTGAAATTGAATAGCAGCGCTGTCTGTGTTGCTAAGGTGGGAATTGGGACGGGGTCTCATATCTAGGAGTTCCTAGGTAGAAGGGTCATTGGGTAGTGATTAAGTGAGAAGTTGTAAACGGGTGAGTTTAGCTTCGAAGTAATACTGCTGATAGTGGACTTCATTCCTGGATTGGTATCCCCCAGAGTAGGCTTTAGGCTGAACTGGGTTAACAACTCTCGTGTGTTATTTACTTTACTGTTTGTATTGTTTTATGTTATTTGCTCTGTTTATAGACAAGTGTTGGCGCACCGGTGACAACATCTGTCTACAACAGACAAGTGTTGCTACACCTTGAGCAACACCTGTCCACTGTGTGCCAGGAATTACAATTGGCATCAGAGCAGGCACCCTGTTCTGAATTTTAGGGTGAGCTCCAGGGAAATCGTTTCTGGCAAGGATGGACAAAGAAGGAGGTTTTGTTACCAGACCACCTCTCTTGGTTGGCGCTTCAAACTATGACTATTGGAAGTCCCGCATGATGGCCTTCCTAAAACAAATTGATAGCAAGACATGGAAGGCAATTCTGAGAGGATGGACTCCACCTGTGAAGATGGACAAAGATGGTAAACCAACTCTTGAGTTGAAATCTGCTGAAGAATGGTCCAAAGAAGAAGATGAGCTTGCTCTTGCAAACTCAAAAGCATTATATGCGCTATATAATGGTGTTGACAAGCACATATTCAGACTCATCAAAAAGTGTGTTTGTGCTAAGGAAGCTTGGACAATTCTTGAGACTGTTCATGAAGGTACTTCTAAAGTGAAGATGTCGAAGCTACAACTCCTAACAACTAAGTTTGAGAATCTAAGAATGAATGATGATGAAACCATTCAGGATTTTCACATGACCATACTTGATTTTGACAATCAATTTGATGCCTTGGGTGAAAAGATATCTGAAGAAAAGCTGGTAAGAAAAATGCTCAGGTCTCTACCTAAGAAGTTTGACATGAAAGTCACAGCTATAGAAGAAGCAAAGGATATCACAGATATGAAGCTAGATGAACTGGTGGGTTCACTACAAACCTATGAGGTAGCCACAAATGAAAAGATGGATAAGAAAAACAAAAGTATTGCTTTTGTTTCAAATGCTGAGGAAGAAGATCAACTGAGTGACACAGAATCTGAACAAAGCATCTCTGATGCAATGGTTCTTTTGGGAAAACAATTCAATAAGGTGCTAAAGAGAATGGACAAACGCTCTAAGACAGGTGCAGCTGACATTGGTCGCAACACTTACAGGAATTTCAGAAAACCTGTAACAGATGAGAAATCAGCTCCAAATAA
The DNA here is from genome assembly GCF_020283565.1 of Trifolium pratense. NCBI lineage: Eukaryota > Viridiplantae > Streptophyta > Magnoliopsida > Fabales > Fabaceae > Trifolium > Trifolium pratense. The sequence continues at coordinate 71,649,668 of NC_060060.1, forward strand.
AGGTGTTCAATGCCATGAATGTGAGGGGTTTGGTCACATCAGAAGTGAATGTGGAACCTTTCTGAAGAAACAAAAGAAGGGGTTAACTGTAACTTGGTCAGATGAAGATTCTGAAGGAGAAGCCGATACTGCAAAAGCTATACATGTATTGACAAGTGTTTGCACATCTGACACTGAATCATGTGAAGAAGAACTAACCTTTGATGAGCTTGCTGAATCATATAAAAAGCTGTGTCTGAAGAGTGCAGAAGTCTGCAGAGTCTCTGAAGAGCAAAAAGAGACAATCACTAAGTTGCAAACTGAGAAAGCTGCTAATTTGTCAAGAATCTCTGAATTTGGTACTAAATGGGAAGATAGTTTAAAGATCATTGAGCAACAGAAGGCAACTATCATCAACTTAGAAGCTGACAAGATCAAACAACTGACTGAGATAGCCCATCTGAATGAAGAGGTAACTGAACTAAACTCTCATCTTGAGAATTTAAAGAAGCATGTTCTTAGGCTATTCAAAGGAAGTGATCTAGATGAAATCCTGGAAACTCTGCCTGCTCCTAGTAGATCCAAAACAGGCATTGGGTATGAATACAAAAATGTTAATAGGATTATGGATTACAACAAAGAAGGGAAATATATGCCTGAGACAAGTAAACAACCTTCTCCAAAAATGCATGACAGGATGTCGCCACATCTGGCTCCTAGACAGCAGAGACAAGTGTCACCACATGTGGCACCACATCAGCAAAGATGGCAGAGACCTAGATTTATACCTAGACCTAGAAGCAGGTACCACTTATGGAGATGTCACCACTGTGGAAGAAAGGGACACATAAGGCCTTACTGCTACAAATTGTATGGTTATCCAAGTGAAGTTCCTCAAGAGTCTGATCCATCCATTACTAAAACAAGGATGGAATGGAAGCAAAAAGATGATGCAATCAATACCAAGGAGTATACAGCTGAAAGCAGTGGGAAAAGTTTGATTGCCCATACGTCTCTCAGAGCCTCATCAAAAGAAGATTGGTACTTTGATAGTGGTTGTTCTAGACACATGACTGGTGTTGAAAAATATTTAAAGGAAGTAAAATCCTATGCCACAAGTTTTGTGACATTTGGAGATGGAGCAAAGGGGGAAATCAAAGGTATTGGAAGACTGATTGACCATGGTCTACCAAAACTTGAAAATGTTCTCCTTGTAAAAGGACTAACTGCCAATCTAATCAGTATAAGCCAACTATGTGATCAAGGCATGAAAGTCAACTTTACAAAAAATGAATGTCTGGTCAGCAATAATGAAGGAGACATCCTTATGAGGGGTGTTAGATCAAAAGACAACTGCTACTTTTGGATCCCTCTTGAAGAAGGTAATGTATCTACATGTCTCTTAACTAAAAATGAAGAGGTTAAGCTGTGGCATCAAAAATTAGGACACCTTAACCTGAAGAGCATGAAGAGAGTCATATCAGAAGAAGCTGTCAGAGGACTACCAATCTTACAGATACAGGAAGGCAATATCTGTGGTGAATGTCAGATTGGGAAGCAAACCAAAGTGTCGCACCAAAAGTTGCAACACTTGTCCACCTCTAGAGTTCTTGAGTTACTACATATGGATCTGATGGGTCCCATACAAGTTGAGAGTCTTGGAGGTAAGAAATATGTTCTTGTTATTGTTGATGACTTCTCTAGGTATACTTGGGTGAATTTCATTAGGGAAAAATCTGAGACTTTTGAAGAATTCAAAAATCTTTGTGTACAACTTCAAAAAGAGAAAGACTGTGGTATTGTAAGAATCAGAAGTGACCATGGTAAGGAATTTGAAAACTCTAAATTTGCTGATTTTTGTGCTGCTGGAGGAATAATTCATGAATTCTCTTCACCAATTACACCTCAACAAAATGGTGTGGTTGAAAGAAAGAATAGAACCTTACAGGAATCTGCTAGAGTAATGTTGCATGCCAAAAATGTTCCTTACAAGTTCTGGGCTGAAGCCATGAATACAGCATGTTACATTCACAATAGAGTAACATTAAGGAAAGGTACTGCTACAACATTGTATGAACTATGGAAGAATAGGAAGCCTACTGTGAAGTACTTCCATGTGTTTGGGTCAAAATGTTATATTTTAGCAGATAGAGAACCTAGGAGAAAATTGGATCCCAAAAGTGATGAGGGGATATTTTTAGGTTACTCAACCAACAGCAGAGCGTACAGGGTTTTTAACTCCAGAACAAGAACTATGATGGAATCAATTAATGTTGTTGTTGATGACAGTGATACAACAAGTGCAGATCCAGCTGAAGAGACAGATGTCATAACACCTGTCCCAACACCTGATGATGATCAAACTGAACCTGAACCTGATCAACATTCTGAGTCTACTACAGAGGTTCCTAGACCAAACAAGGGACCATCTACTAGAACACAGAAGAATCATCCTCTGGAACTTGTCATTGGAAATCCAAATCAAGGAATTGCAACAAGAAGATCAAAAGAAGCAATCTCCAATTCATGTTTCATATCAAAGATTGAACCAAAGAATGTTAAGGAAGCTTTGACTGATGAATACTGGATCAATGCTATGCAGGATGAACTAACTCAGTTCAAAAGAAGTGAGGTATGGGATCTAGTACCTAGACCAGATGGTATAAATGTTATTGGTACAAAGTGGGTGTACAAGAACAAAACTGATGAAAATGGTGATATTACTAGAAATAAAGCCAGACTTGTAGCACAAGGTTACACCCAGATAGAAGGAGTAGATTTTGATGAGACTTTTGCTCCAGTTGCTCGCTTGGAGTCCATAAGATTACTCTTGGCTGTGGCATGCATTTTGAAATTCAAGCTATATCAAATGGATGTAAAAAGTGCATTCCTAAATGGCTATCTAAATGAAGAGGTATATGTTGAGCAACCAAAAGGGTTTGTAGATCCAAGCTTTCCTAACCATGTTTACAAACTAAAGAAAGCACTCTATGGATTGAAACAAGCCCCTAGAGCATGGTATGAAAGACTGACTGAATTCCTTGTCAGCCATGGATACAAGAAGGGTGGTAATGATAAAACCCTGTTTGTTAGAGAAGAGAAAGGGAAGCTAATGATAGCTCAGATATATGTGGATGATATTGTATTTGGTGGAATGTCGCGACAAATGGTGGAACACTTTGTGCATCAAATGCAATCTGAATTTGAAATGAGTCTTGTAGGTGAGCTAACTTATTTTTTAGGTCTTCAGGTCAAACAAATGGAAGACACCATATTTATCTCTCAAGAAAAATATGCAAGAAACATTGTGAAGAAATTTGGAATGGAAGGTGGAAGTCACAAAAGGACACCTGCACCTACACACTTAAAGCTTACCAAAGATGAGAAAGGGGTTGATGTGGATCAAAGTCTCTATAGAAGTATGATTGAGAGCTTATTATATCTCACAGCTAGCAGGCCTGATATCATGTTTGCAGTTGGTGTTTGTGCAAGATATCAATCTGAACCCAAGATGAGTCATCTGACTCAAGTAAAGAGGATCTTCAAATATGTCAATGGAACATGTGGCTATGGAATTTTATACTCTCATGGTAATGATTCTACCTTAATTGGATATTGTGATGCAGATTGGGCTGGAAGTGCTGATGATAGAAAGAGCACCTCTGGTGCATGTTTCTTCTTAGGAAACAATCTAGTATCTTGGTTTAGTAAGAAGCAAAATAGTGTGTCTCTATCAACAGCTGAGGCAGAATATATAGCAGCTGGAAGTAGTTGCTCACAATTGTTATGGATGAGACAAATGTTGAAAGAGTATAGTGTGGAGCAAGGTGTCATGACACTCTACTGTGACAATCTTAGTGCTATAAACATTTCTAAAAATCCTATTCAACATAGTAGGACTAAGCACATTGACATACGTCATCATTTTATAAGAGAGCTTGTAGAAGAAAAAATTGTTACACTTGAGCACATTGCATCGGAAGAACAATTAGCAGACATTTTTACTAAAGCGTTGGATGCAAGTCAATTTGAAAATTTAAGAGGCAAACTTGGAATTTGCCTTTTTGAAGACAAATAGCAGTTACAGCATGCAATGCGTGTAACTACCTCTCTTCACTTAAAGTTACACGCTAATCAAGGAAGTTTTCATTCAACTTCCCACAACCTCCATCAACCACAATCATTACTTTTCATCTATTCTCTCTCTCACGCTCAAAACCGATCCAACTTCTCCATCAACACTTCTCCAATTTCTGCTCCTTTCAGATACTCTTACTCAACAATCATGTCTGATTCTGTCAAATCTTCACCAAGCAAGACAAATGCTGCTCCGTCGACACAAAAAGAAGTAATCAACGCTATTCCTCTTAACTCCATTCCTTTCACAAGTCCAAAGATGCGAAGAAAGTCAGTTGCGAAGAAGGAACGGTCATCACGAGCGAATCCTTCATCTCCCTCCGCGTCAATTAAGAAAACGAAGAAGAAGAGCAAGAAATCGCGAACTGAATCAAGAAGGGCCTATACAATGTCTGAACTGTATAATGATCCATTGCCATCAAGTGATGTTCTTACACCTATCGTTGATGCTAGAGAGGACGATGTTGACACATCTGGTAAGAATTCACTTAATCAAAACTCTGATGTTCCAAATCCTGGTGAAACCCTAAGTGTAGAAACCCCTGAGATGTCTGGAAATTTGGGGAAAAGTGTTCCTAACTCCCCTGTTGCTGTTGATGATAATATTGGTGCTTCTACTGAGACCAATAATGATGTTGCTGATGAGTCCATTAAGAAAACTGCTCCTGAGACTCATGTTGCGCCAAGTGTTGCAACACATGGCGCTGCGCCAAATGTGGTGCCAGATGTTCCCACATCTTTGACACAAGAAAATCTGGTGGACTATTCTGAGTCTGATGAGAGTCCCCAACCTAAGGATGCTGATAAAGAAACTGTTCCTGACAAGGTTGTCAATGAAGATCCTGATGTTGTAATTGTAAATGAAACCACTGTTTGTGATAAGGCTGTCCCTACAAATACTGAGGCTAGTGTGGCTAGGAGGACTAGAAGTAGGGCTGGTAAAGCTGTAGAGGCTACTAACACACCTGTCCAAACACCTAAACCTTCTAAGGCTAGAAAAGATACTGGTAAAAAGCCTCTGTATGGACCTCCAAAACCTGTCAGTAAAGTGGTTCCTAGAACTGAGACTAGGAAAAGGAAGGCTCCACCAACTAGTGATTCTGATTTTAAACCTGAGACAGATGTTGCTGCATCTGGCAGCACATCTAGAAAGAGTATAGGAAGGAAGAAGGTTCCTCAAACTGTTCCCTATGCTCCCTTAGATAATGTCTCATTCCATCTGGAGAATGGATCTGCAAGATGGAAATTTGTGTATCACAGGAGGCTGGCTCTGGAAAGGAATTTGAAGAATGATATCCTTGAATGTCCTAGTATTGTAGAAGCTCTTGAGTATGCTGGTTTAATGAAAACTGTTGTGGGTTTGGACAAGTGCTATGACAGGCTTGTCAAAGAATTTTTGATTAATGTGGCTGCAGACTGTAATAATCCAGCAAGTCCTGAATACAGGCAAGTTTTTGTTCGAGGAAAGTGTGTTCAATTCTCTCCAACTGTGATCAACCAATATTTGCAAAGGGACTCTGAAGAAGTGGCTCCTCTAAAAGTCACAGACAATGAGGTCTGCAAGGTCCTCACAGGTGGTAGGATTAAGGTATGGCCAAGCAAGGCAAAGTTGGCTGCAACTTCTCTCTCTCCATTTTATGCTGTTTTGAATAGGATAGCTGCACACAATTGGGTCCCTACAACCCATTCAGGTGATGTAGCCAGAGGATTGGGAAAGTTCATTTATGCTGTGGGTACAAAAGCCAAATTTGATTATGGATCATATTTCTTTCAAGAAACCTTAAGCCATGCCCTGACTTATGCTGTTGAGAAGCCAGTTGCTCTCCCTACTCTGCTATGCAATATCATTCTTGAGCAACACCCAGATATACTAAGGAGTACTGATGTTCCTTGTAAAAGGAAAGGGGTGTTGGTGATTGAGCAGAGGCTGCTGGATGGGACAAATGCTGCAGCAGGTGTTGGCACATCTGTCCAGACTGGTGTTCTTTCAAGGAAGCAGATGATTGCTGATCTGACTGAGACTAGCAGAGCCCTTGAGGCTAGAAAATTGAAAATTGATCGTGTGATTGAGGCACTGAAGGCTGAGGAAGCTGCTGAAATGGCTGAGGGTGAGCCTGATGGACAAGAAGGTGAAGGAACTAGTGGCTCTGATGATGACACTGAGGATGTGATGGAGGACTCTGATGAAAGTTCTTCTATATGATTTCTGATATTTTCTTACCTGTTACTAATGTACTTTTGGTGTTTCTTTGTTGTTCCTTTTATGGGCTAGGTCCTGAATTTCTAGCACCTGTGTGTGCTCTATGGTCTGTAATAACTGCACACTGATATTCTCTATGTTCTGGTACACTATGATTTCCTATTCATGATGTTTGTCTAAATTGTGGCTAAAAAGGGGGAGTAGTGTGTGTGTGTGACAAGTGTGTGGACAGATGTTCCCACATCTGGTGACTGTTTTTGTGCTAGTGTGTGTGTGTGACAAGTGTGTGGACAGATGTTCCCACATCTGGTGACTGTTTTTGTGCTAGTGTTCGTATGCTCGTATTGAGGGGGAGTGTGAGTAATATGCATGTACTGAGGGGGAGTAGTGGATATTCTTTCTCTATCTGGTGTGTGTATGCATGAATTCAGGGGGAGTGTGAGTGATATTATCTCTTGATCGCCTGAATACGTTTGATGACAAATGTTGTGCCAAGTGTTATGGAACCTGACTATTGAGTCCACTATCTACTATGACTGAGAATTTATTTTTCTCAGATGTTTATGGGAATTTATTTTTCCTGTTGTTCTTATATTGAAGAAATGCGCTTTACACTCTTAGGAGTTTATTTCTCCCTTGTGTTGTTCCATGAGGCTAGTTGTGTTTTATTCCGCTGTTGCATTGCCTCTGATGCTACTTGACTATCTTGGAAGTAGTTTTAATTATGTGTTACTTTCTTTCCTAGTTGTGTGATCATGTTGACTCGAAGCAAAGGTAATACTGTATCTCTCTATATACTGGTCTAATATTGTTTTAGCCAAAATTTGCCAAAGGGGGAGATTGTTGGGTTTTTGTATATTGGCTACATTTTGCAAAAACATATTTTAGCCAAGTGTTGAGACAAGTGTGCTGACCCCAAGTGTTGTGACAAATGTTGTGACACTTTGGAACAACACCTGACTCTGTTCTGCGCGCGCCAGCTGGATGGTATTATTTTCTACTCAATCTTTTGAAGATCTGTTTGAAGAATTTGTTCAAGGTTTCTTACAGAGGAAGGCGCACGTGTTTAATGTGTTTCATGAGGCAGCTAAACCCTAGTTTTATTTTCCAAAAGAATTATATTTTTGGAAAATATATTTTTGCGGTTTCAAAAATATAACTATTGTTTTCAAAAATATATCACTGCTGCCGTAATTCTAGAAGCCCTAATTTTGTCTTGAAGCCCAAGTCGTTCTACTACTATAAATACGAAGGCAAGCATAAGGTTTCAAGCATCTAAAATCGTGTTCTTACAAAGCGTGTGTTTTAGGGATTTTAGAGTGTTAATTGTGAGCCTATCTTGTGTCTCATTGATGCAAGCTTAGGACCTGAGTGTTATTGAGTTGTAAGTGTGAACTTCTCCTAAGCTTTGAAGTACGGAGATTGTTCTATTGTGTTGTGTGGTTTACTCGCAAGCTTTTAAGCAAGAGTGAATCCTAGTTTCTTAGGAGTGTGTCTCCACCTGTGGTGATCGTGAAATTGAATAGCAGCGCTGTCTGTGTTGCTAAGGTGGGAATTAGGACGGGGTCTCATATCTAGGAGTTCCTAGGTAGAAGGGTCATTGGGTAGTGATTAAGTGAGAAGTTGTAAACGGGTGAGTTTAGCTTCGAAGTAATACTGCTGATATTGGACTTCATTCCTGGATTGGTATCCCCCAGAGTAGGCTTTAGGCTGAACTGGGTTAACAACTCTCGTGTGTTATTTACTTTACTGTTTGTATTGTTTTATGTTATTTGCTCTGTTTATAGACAAGTGTTGGCGCACCGGTGACAACATCTGTCTACAACAGACAAGTGTTGCTACACCTTGAGCAACACCTGTCCACTGTGTGCCAGGAATTACAAGTGTAATTAGGCACTTGTAACATGGTTTAGGGGTATCCTTACATGATTGTTGATACATGTTGATACTGTTAATGCTTATTGTTAATCGTTATATGATTGATAAACGTGTATGCAATAAGTTGTAGCTTAAAGTGAGCAATGTTATGTTTTGGCATTAATTTGCAATGTTAAGTGAATGTGTTAGGATTTGTGTTCCCGCATTCATAAAAGAGTAGCTTCGAGCTAGAGAATATCATATGATTGATATGTGTATGCATACATGCATTCATGATTGTATGTGAACATTGGAAACTTGGGTTCCAATAACGAAAATGGATTATGTGTCCATAATGAAGCCGAGGATCGGATTAGATGAATCCATGAGTCCAGAGTTGCTATCCAACAGGATATAAAACTGTGTTGGCTTATCCAAGGGAGATAAGATGGTTCGGTAAGTTCCGACATATCCAGCAAGATATAAAACTGTTCTTGGTCCACCGTTGGTGAGACACCTTGGTACCACATGCATTTAGTTATGTCTAGGGATGGCATGACAGTGAATTAATTGGCATTAGATACCTTAGGGTAAATGCGCATATATTTGATAAATGGTATGTGACATTATTGGGTTGAATTGTGTTGAACCTTATTAATTGATAATTGTTTAGTGCGATGTTTTGGCGTGAGTTAGAATATGTATGATGTAGTTCGAAAGTGTAAGACCTTTCTTATACTCGTATGATATGCGATTATGTTTTTCTAACTCTCTGCTTTGTGTTATTTGCTGGACCTTTGGGGGTTCAGATATTCAGGCTGAGGACTGTGCCGACGTTTAGACTGCTGTTTTAGCTCGGTGTCGAAGTATCTTTTGGTGAGGAGACTTAGCATAGATTTCTCCTGTTAGTACTAGCTTTTGGCTAGAGTTTGTAAATAGTAAATGCTTTGGTAATGTAACATCGAGTCGGGGATTACGCTTGGATTTCATCGTATATCGGTGTTACCTTTTGATATGCTAGTTCTTGTATAAGTGACATCCTTAGGGATGAATATGGCTTATGTATATATATGCATGCTTGGTTTGATTGAATCCGCTGTTGCTTTTCATGTTAAACTTCATGACGCTCTGTGTGTATGCTTGTGTTTTAATTACCGCGTGGCACTCTGCCTTTACACTTGTTGAAAAGTTTTTAAAATTACGTTTTTAAGGGTAGTATGGGTTAGGGTGTTACACATAATCCTAATTTTTTATTCAAATTCCTTAATAGCATAACAAGAACTCCAACTTTAAGTCTCAACTTGTGATTTGAGAGTCCCGACGTAGAAATCGTGTTCAAAAATTCGAGAGTATGAACATCATCCACTGTTTGACCATCTACATTTTGTGCGAGTGGAGTATCATAACTCAAATATGTTTTTTCTTCACCAGGAATTAAATCCAACATATAATAATTTATTGTGTCGGCTATTGAAATTTTAGGAGCCAATATAGCTCTATTTTGGAAACACGTTATATCGTCCATGTTTTGTAAAAGTTGGGGATATGTGCTTTCAACGATAGAAGCAAGAGTGTAACACCCAAACCCCTTAACGCAAATTTATTGAATATAAATAAATAAAACACTTAAGAAATTAAGGCGTCACGATTATAATACAAAACCACAGCAGAATTAAATCATGCTAGCACAGCGGAAATTAAAAACAAATATAGATCATCGTACATATCATACAATAACCATATTGTTCACACAATATCCCTAGGCTCTAGGCCATATCAACAACAAGGATATTATGTTTACAACAAAAAGTAAGGATTAGCAAGGTCAAATATGCCATCATGGGCTTAATACAATTCAAGCGAATAACCCGACACAGTAGACACCTAATCAGAGAAATTCTATACAACCCATCAAAAAGATATACAAATATCTAAAGGAGTAGTCTAAGCTAAACTCCTCACCAAAAAGTGTGCTACACTAAGCACAAGCAACGCCTCTAACTCTGAGCCGGATCCTCAACCTGAGAATCTGAACCCCCAACGGTCCAGCACATAACACAAAGCATGAGAGTTAGATCACATAATCAAAATATAAGTGTAAGCAAAACGGTACTTAAACACTCCTTCATAATACATGCATAAATCACAATTATACATATACATCAACATCTATCATTCAATTATAAGTTCTTAAACACATATAATCGAATACTCAAACATCAATTATCACAATTAGCCAAACATGTGTCACATATCACTTATCACATAAATGTACACATAACCTAATGCAACTCTAATGCTTCAACTTCATGAATGTCACCCTAGACATTTTTAATGCATGTGGTACCATCTTCTTTATTAGAGTATCTCACCTCTAATATCCTTCTTTATCGGATAAATATAATCTGATATACTTCTTTATTGGAATATCCAATATCCTATTTAATTCATGAATGCATGTATATGTTTTTCATGAATTCACTCACAATTATTTAGCATAAAGCTCTTCATTTACTATGTGGAACACTATCCAACATACTTCATCATTAAGATTAACAAAACCTTAATATTCTTCATTTATAACTTAATACATGATTAACAATCATTAACGATTAGCAATGAGCATTATAAGCATCAAGAAGCATCAACAATCATGTAAGAATACCATTAAACCATGCTACAAGTGTCTAATTACACTTACAAACATTAACAAAAGTTGCAGTCCCAGTACTGTTCGCTGAGCGAACAGTAGCGAGATGTGGCGAACTAGTTCGCTGAGCGAAGGTTGGCGAGCCCTGGCGAACCACACAAGTGGAACACCTTCTCGTGGCGAGCTGTGGTGAGCGGTTCGCCACCAGTTTGAAGGTATGAAAACACAAGAAGGGGGGGTTGAATTGTGTTTTTGGCCAAGTTAAAACTTTTTCCAAGTTCTTAACTTAACTAAGTTAGCAGCGGATAAGTAACACAAATAATAACAAGATAAGAGAGAGAGAGAAAGCACACAAGCAATTTATACTGGTTCCTCTCACAAAACGAGAGTAGTCCAGTCCCCTTGCACTTCCAAGGGATTTCACTATAATCACACAAGATTACAAATGCTCAAGCACACAAGAGAGAGACTTCACCACAATGCTCAAGCACACAAGCTTAAGACTTCTCACTTAAGCACACAAGCTTAAGATTTCTCACTGAAGCACACAAGCTTAAGATTTCTCACTTAAGAACACAAGCTTAAGATTTCTCAAGTACCAGAGATAATAAAATAGTTAAGAGATTACAACTGCTCAAGAGAACCTTAATGAGCAAATACAATGAATACAAAGTATTTGAACTAAGAGTGCAAAAACACTTGTTCAGAGGTTCAGAGCTTGTATCCAAAAATTCAGAGTTTGTTCGAGCGCTTGTTTAATCCTTGTTGATTGCTATCTTATCTCTTTTTTTTTTTTACAACTGATCCTTCTAGTATATATATAACCAGAAAAAGAGTCGTTGCAAAAAGATGACCGTTGAAGTAGATAACCTTTTTGTCTTCAAGCAGCTTGTCTTGATGCAGTTGGTTGTTTCTAAAACTGAGTAAGAGTTTCAGACACTTTGACCATGTGCAGAGAAGACTTTCCTTATTCAGCTAACAAGTCTGATGTCCCACGTTCTCAAGAGTGGACAGACAAAAAGACAGTAGCTGTTCTGATCAAGCTTGAAAGGTCCTTTTCTTCATTGGTAGAAGAGTTGACTTGCAAAAGAGAATCTTCACAAACTTCAAGAAGATCTTCAAAGTTTGATGAAGCTTAGACCTTAAGAAGTTCTGACGACTTCATCATCTGAAGATTGTAACTTCTGAAGTTCAACATCTTCTGAGCGCTTGTGAACTTCTGAATACATATCTTCTGAGCTTCATTCAGAGTTTATCTGAAGCTAATATCTGCATACTTAAATTAAATTTTTAGTCCTTCCAATTGTTTATTAATACTTTGTTATCATCAAAACCTTAATAGATTTAGGGGCAAACATTTTTAAATCAATTTTGTTCCAACAATCTCCCCCTTTTTGATGATGACAAACAAAAGTATTAATTGACAATTGTTGTTAAATTAACTTATCATGTTTCTCTTAGGTTTATGAGGTTTGCAAGCTCCTCCTAAGATTGATACTCCATAAAGCCTAAGCTTTAAGTTTTATCCATGATATTTTAATTTAGTATAAGATTTAAGTAATTAAAGTAAAATTAAATTTCATACTTTTCTTCAGGACGAGAGGTTTGCAAGCTCTCCCCCTGAGTCTCATAAGGTTAAGTTAAAATTGTACTCTTAACTTTATCCTTCCTGATGAAATTTATTTTTAGTTTAAAATACTTAGTCTCCATAATAAAACAAATTTATTTGCATAACAAATATAAAGCGTATAAAGCGTGGTTTCAGTTTTTGGAAACATATCAATTAATGCGTAACTACTCCCCCTTTTGTCATTATCAAAAAGCAAAAGGTTAGAAAACCAAGATAGTCAAAGAAAAAAGTTGGTTGTTACAAAGATGAATTTATTTCAAAACAAAAACCAATGCGCCAAAACAGGTTATAAAAGGAGAACTTTGTGACAGACATTCTTCACAAACAAAAATATAAATAAATATATCAAGAAAAATCACGAAGAATGAAAAGGTTTAGTGCTCGCATCGCAGAAAGTCGCAGGAAGAAGGAGGAAGAACGCGAAAGAGAAGAAAAAGATAAAGAAGACAATAAGAAACCACAAGAAGCTGAAATCATTATCATCTCGTCAGACTCTGAGACTGAGGAAGATGAAATTGATGCTGACTATGCTGAATTCTTGGCTGGGTATGTTCCTGAAGAGGAACAACACGAAGAAGAAGAAGAGCATAACCCAGAGCCTATAGAATTATCATCAGATGATGTTGAGGAGAAATCTGAGATTTCTTCTGAGGATCAATCTGAATAGGTTTAGGTTGTCTTTTCTTAGGATCAATCTGAGGATCAATCAGATCATCAATAAAAAGTTTCTTTTTTTTAAAAAAATCTGCTTGTGTTCTTATTTTCTTGTTTAAACCGTATAGAATAAATAAAGATAAACCACACAAAATAGGAAATAACGAACCAAAAAATCTAAGTTAAAATCCAAAGAAACATAAAAATTGTTCAGAAGATACTAAAGATAAATAAAACATTAATAACATAAAGGTGCAGAGAATCCTAGGGTTTCTGAAGAAAAGCTAAGAGGATGTCAAATTTGTCGTTCAAGGAGTCCACTTTGGAGTCAAGCTTATCCACCTTGGACTCTAGATTCTGATGATTTGATCTGTGCCTCTCAAGATCTTCTTGTTGTTGCCTTAATGCATCCTGAAGAACCCTTAGCTGATCTGAAGCCATAGGAGCTTTGCCTTTATCAGAGGAGGGTTCACCATCCTCTTGATAATCAATCATAAGAACATCAGCATCAGAAGCATCCTCTTGGTCCGGCTCATCAGCTTGTTGAGCAAGCCTCGCAGCAGCTTCAGCCAAACGTTCATTTTCAATCCTCTGATCTTCAAGACTCTTAAAAAGTTTGGTATCAACTCAGCAATCCTTAAAAGCATTCAGACGCATCACAGCAGCAGACACAGCAGCAAACTTGGCACGCTCATTCTCTTCATGACTATACATAGTTAACCTTTTCAAACCAGCCCGTGCTAATCCTTCCTTCATCAGATGAACAACCTCCAAATCTCGTTTACCAATAACAGACTTTAAGTCCTCAGCAACTGCATCCACAGCATTACAGATTTTGGCCTTGAGAAGTGAGACCTCCAAATCCACATCAGAGGGACAAACCAAGAACCTGTTCTTAATATTTGACAACCTAAGTAGATCATCATAGAGCTGATTGGAGAGTTTACCAAATAGGTCAGAGGGTGAGGGTGAGATATGGGAAGGGGTTGAAAGTTTTGGTGATTCAGGGGCAGGGTTGTCAATGATAACAACATCTGCTTCTGAAGATTTAGGAGCACAGGTGTGAATACGTTCAGGAGAAACATGTTCAGCACTTGGTTCAGGGTTATGTTCAGAAGTAGGTTCAGGAGATATTGGTTCAGAGGTTGGTTCAGGAGATTTTGGTTCAGAGGTTGGTTCAGGAGATTTTGGTTCAGAGGTTGGTTCAGAAGATTTGCTTGGAGAAGGTTGTTTGGTGGGAGAGTTTTGTTCAGTAGTAGGAATATCTGGTTGGGGTTCAGATGATGGAATGTCAGGTGATTCTTTATGTGGTTGAGGTTGAGGTGATTTTGGTTTAGGGGGTGATGAAGGTTGGTTTGTCTCATGAGTAAAAGATTGATTATTTAGGGGATCAGGGCTAAGATGTTTTTCTAGTTCAGATAGGGGGTTATCAGAAGGTGAAATATTGATGGGTTTGGGATGGATAGTTCTAAGAGGTTTGGTAAAACCTCTTCCAATTTCAGCTTCATTAAAGATATACTTAGGAGTCTTACCTTTGGGGTCAGGAACTTGTTTCTTACGCAGTCTGGCACTCAGAGTTTCTTCATCAGACTTAGTGTCATCATCAGATTGAGTCTCATCTGATGAGCTATCCTCCTCAATGATAATAGGCTTTTTAGATGACACTTCAGCAGCCTTGTTAGCAGCATCCTCATGTTTCCTCTTAGTCCTTTGTTCAGCCATAGATTGCTCAACTTTAATCTTCTTCTGAGCAAGAAGATTTGGCTTAACTTGATCTTCTTGAGAATCAGCTTTCCTCTTGAGTTTCCTCTTAGGTCTATACAAGTTTACTGGAGCCTTTGGAACCATACTCCTATCAACATTATAACCCTCATCTTGAAGAACCTTCAGATAATCTTGAATAACTTCTTCAGCATCTAGTTCAGAAATAATAGGATAACCATTTACATACAGACGATCTTTCAAGACTTACTCTAAACTCTTGTTTAGGTTGAACCAACTTGGTGTTAATGAGATGCATCTTTGTCAGAAAACTTGCATTCAGAACTTCTGGAGAGAACTTCTGAGTCACAAGTTCTGGATAGAACTTCTTCAGATTCTGAATGATGTGACCTTGGAAGAGAAGATCTGAAAGCAGTCTAGGATAAACAATGGCTGTTTTCCTCTGAGACTTGCTTAAGAAGATGGCTTCACAGATCCTCTCAAAGAAGTATTTGCCCAGATTAACTTTCCTTTCAGTCAGAAGGAAGTATATCAGATGGCGATGGGGCCATGAGATAGTATCAGTACCACCAACTCTTGGACTGATAGTTGATAAAATAATCTTGAAAAGAACCCTACATTCTTCTGTCAGACCTTTAACCTTTCCCTTCAGCTTCATATCAATGCACATCCTGTGCAGAAGTTCTTCTCTGAATCTTGTATCCTTCTCAAAATCATCCAGCACCAAACCAGAGTTATCCAAGCCAAGCAAGGCATTAAAGTGAATTGGAGAGAAAGTAAGATTGATACCACAGATGTTAGACCTAATCTGTGTACCGGTGAATTCCAATAAACCCATCTCCTTCCTAGTTTTTCCTTTCAGACTAGGATTTCTTTCAATTGCTGCAAGTTCTTCTTGCTTAGCTTCATACTTAGAAAAGACTCTTGCTTTCATCCAGAATTTCTTCAAAAGATCTGGGTAGATAGGACCATTTAACATGTCGAAATACTTATCCCAACCCTGAGCAGAGAAATACGGCTTCACATCAAACCCATTTTCCTTCAGACTATCAAAGTCGACCATCTTCTCAGGAAGTAACGTTAGTTGAGATTCTGGGAATTCCATCTCGTTCCCAACAATCTGTAGATGTTTGAACATAAACGGAGGGATCTTGGTTGTTGAAGTTGAAGAAGAACCAGCCATGATGAAGTTTAGGTAAGGGTAGGAACTAATGAGAGAGAAAGAAGATTTTTGTTGGAGGTTTAGAGAGAAAAGAAAGTGTAGGTTGTGAAAGTGAAAAGTGTGCAAGTGTATTGTGTAAGTTTATTTAAATGCGTACAGTTAACACAAAAATGGCAAATTTGGGAAGTTACGCTTATTGACAAAAATTTGAATACTAAAAGTCATCATTAACCACCCACTACCTGACACACGTAGACCACGAGCAGAAGTTTACTTGGTAACTGCTATTTTAGTGGACAACTGTTCAGCAGCGAATACTAAACGTTTTCCACTTAAATAGTTCAGAGCCTCTGAGTTTTAAAATAATCTATCAGAGTTAAATATTTCAGAGCTTGTGTTTCAGATGATCTGAACCATAAGTTCTGACATACATAACCTCTTACACTTTAATTGCCAAAACAAATTTTCATTCAGAGATTGAAAACATGTTCAGATGTTTCTTTATAAAATCAAATCTTTCAACAGGTAGTGCTTTAGTAAATATGTCAGCCCATTGATTTTCAGTATCAACAAACTTAATATCTATAATGCCTCTCTGAACATAATCTCTGATAAAATGATGTTTAATTTCAATATGTTTGGCTCTAGAGTGTAGGATAGGATTTTTAGATAAATGAATGGCTGCAGTGTTATCACAATATAAAGGAATATTGTGACTGCTTACCTGATAATCTTCTAGCTGATATTTTAGCCAGAGTAGTTGTGTGCAACACTTAGCTGCTGAAATGTATTCTGCTTCTGCTGTGGACAAAGCTATAGTAGTTTGTCTCTTACTAGCCCAGGAGATAAGGTTTTCACCAACAAATTGACAATTGCCACTTGTGGATTTTCTTTCAATTTTATCTCCAGCATAGTCAACATCACAGAATCCATTTAGCACATAATCATTGGATTTCTTATAGAGAAGTCCAAGATTAGTTGTTCCTTTCAGATACCTAAAGATTCTCTTTACAGCAGTAAGATGAGATTCTCTAGGATCTGACTGGAATCTTGCACATAAGCAGACACTGAATAAAATATCTGGCCTAGAGGCTGTCAGATAGAGTAAGGAACCAATCATACCTCTGTAGATCTTTTGATCTACTTTTCCTTCATCTTCTGTTTTGCTCATATTGGTAGTTGAATGCATGGGAGTGTTCATTATCTTGCAATCATCTAGGTTGAACTTCTTCAGAAGTTCTTTGGTATATTTTGATTGATGAACATAAGTTCCTTCCTTCTTCTGATTGATTTGAATTCCAAGAAAGAACTTCAATTCTCCCATCATGCTCATTTCAAATTCATCCTGCATATCTTAGAAAAATTCTTGCACAAGGAAGCATTAGTTGAACCAAAAATAATATCATCAACATAAATTTGAATGATCAAAATATCTTCTTTGGTTGTTTTTCTAAAGAGTGTGCAGTCAACCTTCCCTTTCTCAAAACCCTTTTCAAGAAGGAAATTACTGAGTCTATCATACCAAGCTCTTGGAGCTTGTTTCAGACCATACAGTGATTTCTTCAATCTGAAAACATGTTCAGGATTTGAGACATCTTCAAAACCAGGAGGTTGCTTAACATACACTTCTTCAGAAATGAAACCATTTAAGAAGGCACTTTTAACATCCATCTGATACAAAGTTATTCCATGATTAACAGCATAAGATAGAAGTAACCTGATAGCCTCAAGTCTAGCAACTGGTGCAAAGGTTTCAGTATAGTCAATCCCCTCTTGCTGACTATATCCTTGTGCAACCAATCTAGCCTTGTTTCTTACCACTTCACCTTGTTCATTCAGCTTGTTTCTGAATACCTATTTTGTTCCAATAATGTTCTTGTGTGAAGGTTTGGGCACTAGAGTCCATACATCATTTCTTTGAAATTGATTCAGCTCTTCTTGCATAGCTACTATCCAAGCATCATCTTTCAGAGCTTCATCAACCTTTGAAGGTTCCATCATTGAAATAAGACCAACTAAAGATTCCTCATTTCTCAGTTGAGATCTTGTCTTTCTTGGACTATCCTTATTGCCTAAGATCAGTTCCTCTAGATGAGATGATTTGTATTTGAAAGTGTTTCTAGGAGGTTCATCGTCTTCAGAGTCATCAACAGCAGGTTCAGCAGCTGCTTCATTCCTTTGATGTTCAGAGTCAGTAGGAACTGTCATGTTCAGAGGTTCTTCAGAGAATGGATGTTCTGAGTAGTTTGGAATATCTGAATACTGATCCTCTGATACCTGAAATCTAGACAAACCTTCCACAAGCTCTGACACTTGTTCAGGCTCTTTGTCATCAAACTTGACATGCATAGTTTCTTCCACAGTGTGTGTTTCTGAAATATACAGTCTGTATGCTTTTGAGCGTTCAGAGTATCCTATAAAGATACCCTTATAACCTCTAGCATCAAATTTCTTTAGATGGACTTTGTTGTTTAAAATGTAACAAGTACATCCAAACTGATGAAAATAAGAAATGTCAGGTTTTCTTCCTTTGAACAATTCATAAGCAGTTTTGTTCAACTTAGATCTGATATAGATTCTATTTTGAACATAACATGCTGTGTTTACAGCTTCTGCCCATAAAAACTTTGCTACATTAGTTTCATGCATCATGGTTCTGGCCATTTCTTGCAGAGTTCTATTCTTCCTTTCTACAACCCCATTTTGTTGAGGAGTTCTAGGAGAAGAGAATTCATGCAGAATGCCATATTTTTCACAGAAATTTTCAAAAGGTTCATTTTCAAATTCTCCACCATGATCACTTCTAACTTTTAAAATAGTGTAGCCTTTTTCATTTTGAATTTGTTTGCAGAAGATGCTAAACTCATCATAAGCTTCATCTTTTGTTCTTAGGAATTTTACCCAAGTCCATCTACTGTAATCATCAACAATTACTAACCCATACTTCTTTCCATTGATAGAGGCAGTGTTAACTGGCCCAAACAAATCAATGTGAAGAAGTTCCAATGGTCTTGAGGTAGAAACAATGTTTTTAGGTCTAAAAGATGATTTTGTAATCTTTCCTTTTTGACAAGAACCACAAAGTGTGTTTGAGTGATATTTAATTTTTGGTAAACCTCTGACAAGGTCAAGCTTGCTAAGCTTAGAGATTAACCTCCAGTTAGCATGGCCTAACCTCTTATGCCAGATCCATTTTTCTTCACTCAAGGTCAAAAGACACATCACTTTTTGTTCATTCAAATCAGAAAGATTAACTTTATAAACATTGTTCTTTCTCAGACCCTTGAATACAATGGAGTTATCAGACTGTTTAGTTACAGTACATGATTCCTTATTAAAGACAACTACATAACCATTGTCGCAAAATTGACTTATGCTCAATAGGTTATGTTTGAGTCCATCAACTAACCAAACATCATTAATAGAAAGGGAAGAATTACCTACTGTACCTGTACCTATTATTTTTCCCTTTTGATTGCCTCCAAAGCCAACAGAGCCTCCCTCTTTCAGAGTCAACTTAGAAAATAGTTGTTTGTCACCAGTCATATGCCTTGAACATCCACTATCCAGGTACCATGAATGATTCATAATACTTCCTTGAGTGGTAGGCTGTATGAGAAACAACTTTAATCATTCCGGTAGAATTCTTCATCACAGTTAATGATAAAGTCATTCCAGTATTCTTCCTCTTCACTTCTCAAGTTCTGATTGTTAACTTGAGAACATGTCAGCCATTTGTCTAGGACATAAGCCCTTCTTCCTTTGCACAAGACTTGTTTCCATGCTCTAGGTAGGACATATCCTTTCATAGTTGGTAAATCTGAATGGTACATTATTTCAGCTTTTGGTACCCATCTTCTGGGTCCACGCTTGTTAGTCCACAAATGCTTACTATGTTGTTGAGTGTTAGAGAAAGATCTTGGTTTGGAATAATAACCTTTTTGAAACTTTTTCTTTGTTTGATATTTGTTATTATTCCAGGATTTGGATTGTTTATGACTCCAGAGTTTGTATTTATCACCAATCCTTTGTTCTGATTGATTATATCTACTGACTCTAGAATCATAAATAATCTGAGTCCTATACTGCATCTGAGGTTTGGAGTTTGAATTTTTTCTTTTAAAAACTTCTGAGCTTTTAGATTGACTAGCCTCAAGTACTGAAGTTCCTTTGGTTCCAGAATTTGAAGTCTCAGATTTTGAAGTTTTCAGAACATCTGAACTAATGTTCTCAGGTTCTGAATCACTTCTATCTTCTGAACTTTTCTTCCTAGATCCTGAGGAACTTGGTTCCTCTGAGCTGTCAGCTTCTAATTTTCTCAGATCATTATCCTCATTTTCCAGAGTACCAGGATTCTTTCCCTCTTCACTTGGTGGAACAACATAATAAACCCAAGATTTTCCAACCTTTTTGGCAAAGGTCTTTAGCTTTGAATATGTTCTACCATATTCATAGCCAAGTCATTCTCCTCTATGTCTCAAAGCATTATAAATTCTATTCGCAGCTTTGCTCTTCCCAAGGTTGAGATGCACAAACTGTTGAAGAGCTATTTCCTGCTCATCAATAGGTTTGTGACACACAGCACAACCTTTTTCAAAATCATTCACTCTATTCAGAGTTTCTTGATATAGACCTTGAAAATGATCTGTCTGTTCAGTCAGAGTGTTAATGTAACAACCCATATTTTTCTATAAAGAATTTACTCATAAAAATACTTTGTTTCTTTAAAAAGGTGTGAATATATTTTTTTTTTATATAGAATAATAATTACTTAAGCCTGTAAATAATCTTTGTACAATAAAAGAATTTTTCATTTAAATTACAAATTTATAAAACCCAAATTTGTTTAGTCCCGCGCACGTACAAGCAACACATCACCTCATATTTCACCTTTGGTACCTACAACCATATTTAATGTAAGGGTCAATTTCCTATCCAAATTGAATCATGCCGAACGGAAGGTAAATGTTATAAACTAAAAATAAAATACTCGGCCATAAAAAGTAATAAAATAAAATCGATGCAAGAAACTCTTTTTAATAACAATTTATACAAACTAATGATGCATGAAATGCAACTAGACCATGATCCGGATATCGCCCCATTTGGCACTTGGAATTTAACGCCCAAGTAGCGTATTCGCCCCATTTGGCACAAATCGCCCCATTTGGCACTTGGAATTTAACGCCCCAAGTAGCGTATTCGCCCCATTTGGCACATAATAACAAATCGCCCCATTTGGCACCTATGACTCAACTATATGCCATGCTATGCTTCATATACACACTTTAATATACACAAATATTAAATCGCCCCATTTGGCACTTAATATATAAACTTTCTTTTAAAATCATCGCTACTTCCACTAGATCAAATCAAAATCAATTTTCTCTTTTAAACCACACCAAATATTCATTTTATCAAAAACCAACCAAATACTCATATCCACAATCAACCACAAAACACATCAATCATAGAATTACATATACAATCAGCCACACACACATACTCGGAATGTAATGAAATAGCATAGAGTTGTTATAAAAATAGTTCTTTCATTCCTTTTATTTTCATTCCTTCTTAACGGTTAAATATTCCATTATTAATCTATAACATAAACCCTATGTGCATGAGTGTATGGGGAAAAAGCCCTTACCTTGGCGGATTTCCTTCCAAGCACAATACTCTAGGCCTAAATTCGTAGCTACAGTGTACACTGGATATATCTCACTTCAAAGTTCATTTCGACGATCCGACGGTTGAAAATGGACTACTATGTGTCGAGAAACTACTGTCCAAAAATAAATACGATCCAACGGTGAACGAAGGAGAAATCAATATTTTACGATGACAGCTTTTGAAAAAACGAAAATAGGTTGATTGAATTGGAACTTTCATGAATCAAATAAAAATGAAATAGAAAGACTAATAAAAGAGGACTTACACAATTTGAATTGAAGGAGAATGAAACTAAAAACAAAGCTTGATAATCATTTGAATTATAAAGGGAGTTGTAAGAGTATAAAATGTTTGTTTTGTGGAAGCTAGGTAGGCGTGTATAGCTTCATTGCCTTTTGACTTTGATGCCATAGAAATATAATTGAGAGCATAGTATAATAGTGTGAGAGACTCATTAGCATGTATGTATATATATAGTATTGATGTGGAAAACAAAGGGATATTGGAATACAATTGATTTGGGTTAGTGGGAAGACATGAAAAGTCTTTTATGACTTTTGAGTTCAAGAGACACAATTGAGAATTAAATCTCTTTTCTAAGATGAATGTGGCCATGTTTTAAGGAATGAAGGGGAAGAGGAGAAGATCATATCATATATGAAAGGATGACTATTCATTTGGCTTAGTTAAAAGTATTTAAATGTATAAAATAAAATAAAAGTAAATAATCATTCTATTATTGTCATACCGATAAAATAATGGTTCCATTTAGAAAAAATAGAGTTATTCTTTATACCGGAGATGAATAAAATGATTAATCAATAAAATAATAAAACCACCAATTACCATATACATATAAAATATTGGGTTCTTACAGTTAAGCTTTTCTTGTAAAGCTTTTTGTTTACTTAACACTCTGAGATGTTTCTCAATAACCTTGTTAAGTGCAGTTATAAGTTGAGATTTAGAACAGTCAGAGAATACCTCATCTATAACTTCTGAATCTAATTCTGATTCATCCTCTGAGTCTGCATCTGAGTTAGTTGAAGCCATTAGGGCTAGATTTGCCTCTTCCTCTTCCTCAACTTCTTCCTCAGATGATAGCTCTTCAAAAGTAGCCATCAGACTCTTTTTCAATTTGCTCTTAAATTGTTGCTTCTTTGAGCTGTATCTTTTGCTTTTGTCTTTAGCAGACATTTCTGGACAGTCAGCAATAAAGTGTCCTGGCTTCTTACAGTTGAAGCAGTTCTTCTGATCATCCTTTTTGCTGACAAAGTTTCTGGAGCTGTTTCCTCTGAAGTTTCTTTTGTTAAACCTGTTCCATTGCTGAAACTTGGTAAATAAAGCAAACTCATCTTCACCCATTTCCTCCTCTTGGCCATCTGCAAAAGATTCCTCTTTAATGTCAAGAAGCTGAGTCTTAAGAGCTTTAGAAGGAGTCCTAGTTGACTGGAAAGCCACAGACTTGGACTTCTTCTTAGCTTCTGAATCAGCATTCAGAACCATCTCATAGCTTCTGAGATTGCTTATCAGAGCCTCAAGACTCAGAGTCTTGAGATTTTGAGCTTCTTCTATTGCAGTGACCTTAGGTCTCCAAGCAATAGGAAGACTCCTCAGAATCTTCTGAACATGGTCATAGGTGGAATAACTCCTCTTAAAAGCTTTAAGACCAGATACAAGGATTTGAAACCTTGTAAACATAGTCTCAATGCTTTCATCTTGTTGCATAGTGAATAGTTCATATTGCCTTATCAAGAGACTAGCCTTAGCCTCTTGAACCTTTTCATTACCATCATAGGTAGCACACATAGAGTCAAAGATAGATTTAGTAGTGGACTTGTTTTCTATTCTGACATAATCTTCATGTCTTATAGCACCAACAACAATGTCCTTTACTCTATGATGCTTAGTGTAGATTTTTAAGTTAGCTGGTGAGAGTAACTTTCTGTACTCAATGGACAACCTTCCATGTTCATTTAAGTTTTCAAAAGTTACTCCCAGCTCAACTAAATCCCACAACTCATGATCAATAGCAGTAATATTGCTATACAGTCTTTCCTTCCACCACTCAAATAATGATGCATCACCATTGAATATAGGGGCTTTTCTATTACCACTATGTTCATGTGATTCATTACTTAAGTAGTCAAAACCAAAAGCATTTCTAGGACCACCACCAGCACCACTGGCATCACCGGCTTCACCGGTTGTTCTAGTACTACTATCGTCTCCTCCAGACATAGTGTTCTCACAAGATCTTTACTGTCTCACTGTTAGGTGAAAGTAACAGACCAGTGCTCTAGATACCAATTGAAGGTGTGAAAACACAAGAAGGGGGGGTTGAATTGTGTTTTTGGCCAAGTTAAAACTTTTTCCAAGTTCTTAACTTAACTAAGTTAGCAGCGGATAAGTAACACAAATAATAACAAGATAAGAGAGAAAGAGAAAGCACACAAGCAATTTATACTGGTTCCTCTCACAAAACGAGAGTAGTCCAGTCCCCTTGCACTTCCAAGGGATTTCACTATAATCACACAAGATTACAAATGCTCAAGCACACAAGCAAGAGACTTCACCACAATGCTCAAGCACACAAGCTTAAGACTTCTCACTTAAGCACACAAGCTTAAGATTTCTCACTTAAGCACACAAGCTTAAGATTTCTCACTTAAGCACACAAGCTTAAGATTTCTCAAGTACCAGAGATAATAAAATAGTTAAGAGATTACAACTGCTCAAGAGAACCTTAATGAGCAAATACAATGAATACAAAGTATTTGAACTAAGAGTGCAAAAACACTTGTTCAGAGGTTCAGAGCTTGTATCCAAAAATTCAGAGTTTGTTCGAGCGCTTGTTTAATCCTTGTTGATTGCTATCTTATCTCTTTTTTTTTTACAACTGATCCTTCTAGTATATATATAACCAGAAAAAGAGTCGTTGCAAAAAGATGACCGTTGAAGTAGATAACCTTTTTGTCTTCAAGCAGCTTGTCTTGATGCAGTTGGTTGTTTCTAAAACTGAGTAAGAGTTTCAGACACTTTGACCATGTGCAGAGAAGACTTTCCTTATTCAGCTAACAAGTCTGAATACATATCTTTTGAGCTTCATTCAGAGTTTATCTGAAGCTAATATCTGCATACTTAAATTAAATTTTTAGTCCTTCCAATTGTTTATTAATACTTTGTTATCATCAAAACCTTAATAGATTTAGGGGCAAACATTTTTAAATCAATTTTGTTCCAACACAGTTCGCTGAGCGAAGGCTTGTCGAAGGCTTCCTGTCAGGAAGTCTCAAAACCTGCGATTTTCACTCTAAATCACCCAAAAATCCCATTTTTCATGTTATAAATCCCAAATGAGTTTGTATTCAAGTGTAACAAACATGTATAAACACAAAAGAACAGTTCATTTAATAGATCCACATCATAAACATCGAAAAAGTAAGGATTGAACACTTTTTCTCAAAACTCTCAAGAACACAAAGTTCTTCAGTTTAATCATTCATAAACTTCGTTTTTAACCATTAAATTCGTCCATACATCATGTTAAAAACATATTAAGCATGTTATGAACCTTAGAATCGATTTCCATTAAGAAAAATCCATTCAAACTAAAACGAAAATGGGGTGGAGGAAGTTCGGGTGAGGAGAAATCGACATTCTCCCCTTCCTCGAGTCACCCACGATTATGAAACCTACTCTCATACCTGGATTCGAAGAAAACACGACGATTGATCTTGAATCTCTTCACTTTCCTTTGCCTTAGCTTCTCTTAAGCTCTCCCTTCTCTCTAGAACACTCAAGAGAACAAAAGAAAATGAATTCTCTCTCTATTCCTTGCCCCTAATGGGCGCCCCTCACCACTCACAAGGCCCATTGGGCCTCAAGCCCAATTACTTGGCCCAAAAACGCGTTAACTCTCACTACTCGCTTAATAACTAAAGTATTCGATAAATAACAAAAGTTTTAACTTAATTAAAATGCCACGTCAATAAAATATTTTAACACACAAAAATTAATAATTTGAAAATTGGGTCGTTACAACGAGGATCGCCTGAATTTGGAATCAATAAATCTGATAGAATGTCAAGTTCTAAATCATCGTCGTTGTCATCTTCAATTTCTCCATCGCCAACACCCAAAACCCATTCAGAAAATAATCTTCTTTGATCCGGAAAGGTTAGGATACATTGTTAGCAAAAGAAACAAATGTGAATCAGTGTTTTTTTTTGTAATTAATAATATAGTCACGTTGATATATATCTGGAGTCAACTATTATTTGCATAAATATCACCTTGATATATATTTGCAGTAATATGATCAACCATACTCCTCAACATGAATAAACTTTTAAGTTCAGAAATGAAGGGATTTAAGAGGAGTTTTTCAAAAATTTAATCCTCTTAGCGGAACAATCCCGATGAACGGATCTTGATTAAACCATTAATCACAAATCAAAGAACACAAAACCACAAGTTTATGTGTTTACCTCTTGAAGTGCAGAACCTTTGAAGTAGAAACTGTTTCTGATCACGAGCAAAGCAAAGTAGCGATGCATCTACTCAGTCCACACGAACAGACCTTCTCCGATGACCGGTGCTAGCCAATTCCACCAGAGATTCAGAGAGAACCAGGTTTAGAGAGCGGCGGCTAGGTTTCACTTTGTAAATTAGGTTAAGCTTACAAAACTTCATCACAAGGGTTCTATTTATAGAACCACTTGTGTGGTCATCAAGCCAAGCACTGCACCGTACCTTACGGTGGACCGCATTTCTCTATTTTTCATAAATTAAATAATAAGTCATACTTAATTATTTAATTACTAATAAGTCCTGCTTATTATTTTATAAATAAGTCTTACTTATTTATTTCTCTCATCTATCTGTCATTTGTGTGTGACCCTATAGGTTCTCGTAACGTTGGCAATAATATTAAATCACATATTTAATATTATAAACAATGAGCGGTATCTAGCAACACATCACTGCTACCCAAGTGACGAGAATGTCATGTGATCTGACGAAACCTTTCCGTGATAACGATCGTGTGTATAATTACCCCTTTGCCCTTATATCTATATTGAACACAAGGCATAGATCGTGTCACCCTTGTATGGTTCAATATCTTATTTCTTAATCCCAGAATATACTGAACAACGAATAAACTCAATATCTCATATTGACTTAGTTCGGCGTGGCCACGCATTTTATCAGTCATATTCCATCAAGAGGCCTACAGATATTGCTCCTGTTATGTAGGAGGGGCAAATTCCATCTAGGTCACTCATGTCCCTCAGCATGATTTATAGAGTACCCATCAACCGACTTTATAGTCATCCTGTTACGAACAATGTTTGAACGGCAACTAAGTACTCTACTCCACATCTAGGGTCCATAGTGGTTTCAGGTCGAAGGGTGGTATACACCATTATCACTATGAGAATAACTTATGACACTTTTCATAACATACTATGCAGTATTCTCATGGCGGGTCAATCCAATATAAATATTACTCCTAATATTTATATCTATGTGAAGACTTGATATCTCATATCCATGACTCGTGAGATGAAGTCATCAGTCTACTCACATAATAGTCTCTATGTTTTACTGTTATCCCACATCACAGTAAAACTTGACTATGGATACTTTAAGAATAATGTCTTTATGTTTAATGGAGTCTCACTATTAAGTCACACTTAATGTTCCATTTATTAGACTAGTTATTCTAGGGACTTTATTAGTTTGAAACAAACATAATAAAGAAATGCCTTATTATATATATTAAATATATAAATCAAAGTCAGCATACAAAAGACGATTCTATCAAAATAGATTGGCTTTTAGGGCTTACTCCAACAATCTCCCACTAGCACTAAAGCCAATCAGATATTAACTCAACATCTATTGGACTAGCGTCATCATCAAGCATCTTCTATGCAAGATTTTCTATTATTGGATAAGAAACTCTTTCTTATGTTGGTACCCATTACATCTTCCAATTTACACTTTTGATCTTCTATAAAAAGAAATCAAGTGTCAAAACTTGTATTTGAATCGTTGGTGAGATCTGGTTTTCCGTTGCTTGCAAGATTAAACCATTACCATCTTTAATGAGGTCAAGGGAATCTGCAACGTAAGGAAAACAATTTTCTGCCTCATCTTATGAGACAAACGATTCAAATCATATATTTGACATTTGTAATAGATATATCAATCTTCTGAAGCTTGTAAGCTTACAAATTTGACATCCGAGCATAAAGTTTATTCCAGACTACAATCTGGGTATACTGTTCTTCAGTTTTGGACAATCAATATCATTGTAACTCATTTACAATGATCATTTCCAGATCCGATCAAGAAGTCATCCTTAGTGATTTTAAGATATCCATGGATATTCTTGATGGTGATCTAATGACAATCACTAGAAATAATTGGTACATATTGTTTATGCTAATAGCATATAGTACATCTGGTCTAGTACATATCATAATATACATGATCAATCCAATTGCCAAAGCATTTGGATACTTCTCATGCATCCCTTTCTCATCCAATGAGGTTGGATATTGTCTTTGAGACAAAAAATGCATCATGTGATGTATGCAATAATTTCAATAAAATTAAGCACATGAGGTGTCTGTACACTTCATCAAATTTGTACATAGGCTAAGGTTGATATATGTCAACAATCTATCTCTATAGATCTTGATTCCTAACTTTTAGGAAGTCTCACCTAAGCATTTAATCAAGAAACAATTACCTAATCATGTCTTACATGTGTAGTGTATGAAAATTGTCTTGATGATCAGTATGTCATCCACATACAATACCAGATTAATTTAAATACTCCCACTGACTTTCTTGTGTGCACAAGATTTCCTTTATTAATCTTTGTTTTCATAAAACTTGATCAATAAAATTGATAATTCAACTTTGAGAAATTTGAACAAATTCACAAATGAATTTTGTAATTTATATACTTTTCTAGCATCCTTTAGATTAACAAAACCCTATCCATATGTCAAATACATATGTAATGTCATTCCAATTAAGGAATAGAACCTCGTTATCTATCCGCCAGAAGTGTTATGGTGAGGCCATGTCCTTCAACTTTTGATAGGACATATTAGACTCATCTAGTTCTTGTGCTACTCGAACCGGTAGTCCAACAACAACCTTGTGGAATTGATTCGTGTTCCAATTTTGAAAGGACATGTGTTTTGTGTTACTTGAATTTACTCAAGTTTTACGTCACTCCCACTGTCTCTTTTAGAGACATATTTCTTCTAAAGAAATATTTCAGTTCATGTAATAAAACAACTTTTATCCTAGAGAGTGTCGTAAAATTAGTATCCCTTAGGTACTTCCACAAATACACATTCATTCAATTTGAGATTAAGTTTATCTAATAAACCTTACAATCTCAAACTATCATAAAGTCAAATAAGGTACTCTTACCTCCATATCGAATATGGTGTCTTTATGATTTGATTTATTGGAACTTGTTGTGGGTAAAGAATAACTTTAATTAAAATAATTTTTCAAAAAGAGTCGTAAGAGATATAAATGAACTATCTTATATGTAAACATGTGAAACATGATGTAATATAAATAGTTATCATTATACTTCTTATTTAAGCATTTACCATCACGACATGTTCGTATGGTCTAAATACTTTTCAAAGTTTCCTTTACTTCATTCATTCATGAATTCTTTGAACAAATTCAAAGAATCATAGTTTGTGTCAAATACACATATTCACATCTATTAAACTTATTAGCAATGTAAATGAAGTAAGAGAAATGAAACAAGTAGTCCTTTTCTTGTCAATACAAGGTTTAGGCTCAATGCTTCTATTATTAAATGAAACTTAATAACAATTATTTGGTTCCATGTTAAACTCAACTTATACGATCAATGAAACTATTTCATTCTAAACGTAAGTTGACTTTATCTATAGTCAAATTTTTACTTCTTTAAAACAATTTCATATTTCAACAAATATGAAATTTGCATCTAGTATCATATACCTTAGATGTAAAAGTAAATAATTTAACTTTCTATAACAAGATGTATGAAGAGGTCTTACTTCTTTCTTCCATTTTGACTCTTTCAAAACTATTAGTAGTTTTTCTCGTATTTGAGAACAATTCTCAATATATGTACCAATTCAGAAACTCTTTTCCGAACCTTATGTCCTTCGTAAGGACCTTTAGTGAAATATAAACTATATGCCAAATATATCTAATTATGAAGATAAGAATATTTGTATCATGATTAAAACATATTTAACTAGGTCTTTAATTAAATATGCTCCCACTATTTTACTCAAAACAAATGACCCTCGACATTTGATTCGGAAAATCTCGTTGAAAATTTTCTAGTGGGAATGAGATCCATATTTCACTTTGTTTTAAGTCAGCGTTGGGCTGATTACACAAAACGTAGTTATTTAGGTAGGAAACTGTTTCCAATTGTATCTCATACAACTCTCATATCCTTTCCGTTGGGAGAATAACACTTATTTTAATCCATCATATGGAATAACCCAACATTTGCTTCTAAAGTCATATAATCATATTATATCTTTCTTTAGTTAAGTTAAACCCAATAAATAGCAATCGGATAAACTGGTTATCTCACCGCAACTTATCAATATTGACAATGCACTTTACGTTGGCAAAACCTACATTAATCGATATTGATCTTGAAGGGTGCTATTCTTTGGAAAGCATAAAACTTAATATAGACACATCTTACTAGTATAGAAAATGCACCTTGCGTTGGCAAGACCTACATCTTCAATATTAGTCTTTATGAGTACTTGAAGGATTTTTAATTAAATTTGATCTCACCGACATGTGTATCTTATACACGCGTTTCACTTTACATGACATTCATGTAAATATGCGTTTAATAATTATATAAAACATACATGGCAAATATAATTAAAACATACATCTCATGCATCACATACATAAAATAAAATAGACTAGGTAGTATGGTTATGACTTCCTAACGCACAAGAATTAAATAAACTAATTTATTACAATTCTTTGACCCTCGAGCAAACTTCTCAAGCTTCTCCATCGGTATCATCATTTGGCGTTGTCTCTTTTGAACTCGAGCAATTACATTATTTAAGTAACTAAATAAATAAATAAAATGCACGACACGCAGGCCGTATTTTAAAATAAACCACGACACGCAGGCCGTATAAATTAACGCACCAAATATCTAAGGTCATAACCATATACCATATATTTAATAAATAAATAAATAAATAAGTAATAATAACATATTATTATTACTATTATTATTAAATTAATATTACATTGTTATGCCAATAACAACGTTTCAGATTTTTATGGAAACATAAAGTTAGATAAATTTTGTATCTTAACAAACTAGCGCCAAAAAAAAAAATATTCTTTCTGTTTTATTGACATAACAAACTAATATTATTTCAAAATAATATCGCATCACATGGATATATATCAAATAAAAGTAAAACTGATTCAAATCTTTTAATCTACAATCAAATCTTTTGATTCATAAAAAAAAAAAAAAATTATGCTAAATTTATGCTAAACTTTTAAATCAAATCTTTAACAACTAATCAAAACACTTTTGAATTAATTTAAATCAGAATCAAACCTTTTGATTCATCATCGCTTTAAAAGTACCAAATCAATTTTATTTGATTCAAATCTTTTAATTCTAAATTAAATATTTTGAATCAAATCTTTAATGATTCTATAATCATCAAATATGGTAATTTAATTAATCAAAACTCCTTTTGAATAAACTTTAAATAATTCAAATAATTAATTTAAAACAGAACGAATCAAACCTTTTGAATCAATTGGATCACTTTAAAACACCAAACCAAATCTTAACTATTAAGAATCACTTGTAACAAATTACAGGCAATCGATTTGGAAATATCTTAACCATTAAGAAAATTCAAATTATTGTTTATTATTTGTCCCACAAATAATATTTTTGATTGTTTACCAACAATAACATCTTTAATTCCAAATTAAAAGTCAAAATTGGTTAATTTCAAAAAGACAAATTGGTTTCAAACTCACGCAATCCATATTACAGATGAGAACACTTGAATCAAATTCAAAATTAAAACCAATGAAACTAAGGTACTGGCCAATCACAAGAAATATTGTATAACCTGAATCATATATATTCAACTCATATCCGATATTTTAGAAATCAAATGAATTCAAAATCTGTTTTGAAAATAATGCGTAAATATCCAATTTTGATTTTGAATTAAATCTTTGACAATTCTCCAATTATCAAATATGAAGATTTATTTGATCAAAACTCTTTTGAATCAAATTATTTCCCAAAATTGGTAATATTATTTTTAAAACAATTTAAAAGATATTTCTTGAATTTTAAAACGATTTCAAAATTAAATTATATCTCTTTCAATTACTAACAAATTGTTGCATCAACACTTGATGCGTTTATACAATAATTATCGTTCCATTCAGAGGTAAGCAATTACTTGTTCAATCTGACTGACCGTAGTGACTTACACTTCACCAGAAAAGACGGTTCCGAAGCATAAACACTAATCATTCGAATCGACAATAATTACTTATTCTAGGCTGAATGAGCGAATTAATAAGTATATCATATATACTCGATTAGTGTACCAAATTAAAAGAAATCAATTATGTATCATATACATACTTATATCAATTATATATGACGGACAAAACAAACATATAAACCATATAAACATGCTTGAATCATGTAAACGCATTCCGACAATAATTATATCACCATATAATTATTGATATGCATTAGAGGTAATTGAATTAAATGATTTAATCACAACCGATGCTCTGATACCACTGAAGGGATTTAAGAGGAGTTTTTCAATTAATTTAATCCTCTTAGCGGAACAATCCCGATGAACGGATCTTGATTAAACCATTAATCACAAATCAAAGAACACAAAACCACAAGTTTATGTGTTTACCTCTTGAAGTGCAGAACCTTTGAAGTAGAAACTGTTTCTGATCACGAGCAAAGCAAAGTAGCGATGCATCTACTCAGTCCACACGAACAGACCTTCTCCGATGACCGGTGCTAGCCAATTCCACCAGAGATTCAGAGAGAACCGGGTTTAGAGAGCGGCAGCTAGGTTTCACTTTGTAAATTAGGTTAAGCTTACAAAACTTCATCACAAGGGTTCTATTTATAGAACCACTTGTGTGGTCATCAAGCCAAGCACTGCACCGTACCTTACGGTGGACCGCATTTCTCTATTTTTCATAAATTAAATAATAAGTCATACTTAATTATTTAATTACTAATAAGTCCTGCTTATTATTTTATAAATAAGTCTTACTTATTTATTTCTCTCATCTATCTGTCATTTGTGTGTGACCCTATAGGTTCTCGTAACGTTGGCAATAATATTAAATCACATATTTAATATTATAAACAATGAGCGGTATCTAGCAACACATCACTGCTACCCAAGTGACGAGAATGTCATGTGATCTGACGAAACCTTTCCGTGATAACGATCGTGTGTATAATTACCCCTTTGCCCTTATATCTATATTGAACACAAGGCATAGATCGTGTCACCCTTGTATGGTTCAATATCTTATTTCTTGATCCCAGAATATACTGAACAACGAATAAACTCAATATCTCATATTGACTTAGTTCGGCGTGGCCACGCATTTTATCAGTCATATTCCATCAAGAGGCCTACAGATATTGCTCCTGTTATGTAGGAGGGGCAAATTCCATCTAGGTCACTCATGTCCCTCAGCATGATTTATAGAGTACCCATCAACCGACTTTATAGTCATCCTGTTACGAACAATGTTTGAACGGCAACTAAGTACTCTACTCCACATCTAGGGTCCATAGTGGTTTCAGGTCGAAGGGTGGTATACACCATTATCACTATGAGAATAACTTATGACACTTTTCATAACATACTATGCAGTATTCTCATGGCGGGTCAATCCAATATAAATATTACTCCTAATATTTATATCTATGTGAAGACTTGATATCTCATATCCATGACTCGTGAGATGAAGTCATCAGTCTACTCACATAATAGTCTCTATGTTTTACTGTTATCCCACATCACAGTAAAACTTGACTATGGATACTTTAAGAATAATGTCTTTATGTTTAATGGAGTCTCACTATTAAGTCACACTTAATGTTCCATTTATTAGACTAGTTATTCTAGGGACTTTATTAGTTTGAAACAAACATAATAAAGAAATGCCTTATTATATATATTAAATATATAAATCAAAGTCATCATACAAAAGACGATTCTATCAAAATAGATTGGCTTTTAGGGCTTACTCCAACAAGAAAGACATAAAAAAAAAAGTATATTTTTCTTAGCATGTTTAGTTAAAAAAAAGTAACTTTTAAGTCCAATGATTTTCTTCTTTCCGTAAAAAAAAAACTAAGAAAATGGTTAACATGATTAGTTAATTAGTAAAACATATTGAATTAGGATAAAAAAATCTGAATTTTTTCGAAAAATAAAATACTAATTAAGAAAATGTATGATTTGATGATTTGCTAGATTTCTAATTATCGGTTTTTAATTGTTTACTGTCCAATTTAATTTGATGGTGTTTAATTGTTGTGTGAAATTTTTCCTATGAAAATCGATGGTGCTTATCAATTATTGCACATAATTTTAATCACAATTGGTATACTTGCCATAGTGGTTGAAAATATTGTCTTGCACTGAACGGTCGCGGGTTTGAATCCTAGTAGAGACAAAATTGTATTATTTTTGAATAAAAATTGCAAGATAAAAGTGGAAGGAAAACAAATTAGGTTTAGGGTTTGCTTGTGTATACAAGCTTTATAATATAAGATACTAGAACATCGACCCGTGCGGTGCACGGGTCTGATTAGCTGTAAATAAGATATGATAATTCCAATAATGTAAGGTATATGAAAAAAGTTGAGTAACATTAAACGATAGTTCAACAATAATTTTGGATAAATATTCATACAAAGAAAATTATGTTATATTACGGAAGACTTCCTTATAGACCACATTCGAAGTCTTAGTCGTATCTTCACCGTCGTCATCGATGATCAATATTTTTAATCATTTTCTATAAGTAACTCTTGAAATTGCAACATACAACTGACCATGTGAAAACACTGGCGACGGAAGATATATCCCAACATGCTTTAAAGATTCTCCCTGACTATTATTAATAGTCATCGCAAAAGAAATCATTATAGGAAATTGTCTCCGTTGAAATTTAAAAGGAATTCTCACGTCAGACGGTGTCAAAGAAAATCTAGGTATGAAAACCTGATCACCAATATTACTTCCTGAAATAATTTTTCCTTCAAAAACACGTTTTCTCAATCTCGTAATAA
This sequence comes from Trifolium pratense, assembly GCF_020283565.1. Lineage (NCBI taxonomy): Eukaryota > Viridiplantae > Streptophyta > Magnoliopsida > Fabales > Fabaceae > Trifolium > Trifolium pratense. The sequence continues at coordinate 71,684,767 of NC_060060.1, forward strand.
TAAGTCTTGTTCCATTGCATAATCCTAATTTTTTATTCAAATTCCTTAATAGCATAACTGGAACTCCAACTTTAACTCTCAACTTGTGATTTGAAAGTCCCGACGTAGAAATCGTGTTCAAAAATTCGGGAGTATGAACATCATCCACTGTTTGACCGTCTACATTTTGTGTGAGTGGAGTATCATAACTCAAATATGTTTTTTCTTCATCAGGAATTAAATCTAACATATAATCATTTATTGTGTCGACTATTGAATTTTTAGGAGCTAGTACATCTCTATTTTGGAAATACGTTATATCATTCATGTTTTGTAAAAGTTAGGGACAAGTGCTTTCAACGATAGAAGCAAGAGGATCACCTGAATTTGGAATCAATAAATCTGATGGAATGTCAAGTTCTAAATCATCGTCGTTGTCATCTCCAATTTCTCCATCGCCAACACCCAAAACCCATTCAGAAAACAATCTTCTTTGTTCAATGTCTGCACTCGAAGCACGACCGAGAAGCCTCATGTTTTTACTCAATGTTAAAACTTGACAAAAATTCCAAAGAACCGAAGAATTAATAGTAGTATGAACAACTTCTGGCCTTGTACCTTTAGGTATTACTGGTAGAATTTGTCTAAAATCTCTGCCAAAAACAACAATTTTTCCATCGAAGGGAATGTGTTTATTTTTTTCATCAACAGACTTGAGAATATTTTTTAAAGTTCGATCAATAGTTTCGAAATAGTGTTTGTGCATCATTGGTGCTTCATCCCATATAATGAGCTTTGCTTTTTGTATTAATAGCGCCAAAGGGCTTTTAGGAACTATGGTACATGTTGAAAACTCGTCAACATTTAGAGGAATACAAAACCTTGAATGTGATGTTCTACCGCCAGGTATAAGCAATGCAGCGATCCCACTTGAGGCAACTGTTAAAACTACCTCACCTTTTGAGCGTAATGCTGCTGACCATAAAGAAAAAATACACGAGGTTTGTTTTTGTTTACTCTTGTCATGATTGTGTCATATACTTTACGTTGCTCTGAAGTCATGGTTGACATTAATCTAACATGTTCCTCAGCTAATGATTGTCTGTTATAATTCAATTCGTCATGTATTAAACTATTTTGTATATCAGGAACCTAATGATGTGTCTGCTCTAGGCATTGGAGGATAATCTTTTAAACTATTCCCACAACTACGTAACATCATCTCAATATCTGCTAGTGCATATTGTATCAATTGATCATCAGTTAATATTAAATCTGCAATGTTAAAATCAAAATAATGAATGTGATTAGTGACATGACTATGGTTGTGTTTGGTTGTATTGCAAAAAAAATTGATCTAGCTGAATGGAGTTTGATAGATTCGATTTTGGTTAAAAGTGAGTTAAACAAAATTGATTTATGTTTCGATACATTAACGTAAAAATAAAGGGTATTTATAAAAAATATCAATTCTTTTTCCATTTTTTTTTTGACAAAATTCTTTTTCCAATTTTAAAAAACTACAATTTAAAAAACTGTATAATAAATAATTTAAAAATTGATATAAGCAAGGTTAAAAAGCCCTCGGTAAGTGTTTTCAAAGTAAAAAGAAAAACAAAAAAAAGTTTCTGGCGGCGTAGACCGCCAATAAGTTGAAAACGAAAAAAAAAGTTATTTTGTGACGGACTAGACCGCCAATAAGATTTTATTTTTTTGGAAAAGCAACAAGAACAGACTGATTTCACTCACCTTCATTTCTCTCACCCTTATCTCTTTGACTCTTTCCCCCTCATATCTCTCACCCTTATCTCTTTCAACCTTATTTTTCTCTCACCACTCTGTGAACTTCAAATCACACCACCACCAAGTTTTTTAAAATATCAAACACTAATTACAAACACAAATCTCTTGCAAACGGAAAAACTAAAAGCTGAAGGGTTTGCAGGAACAACAAGAAGGTGTTTGAACCAAAAACGCAGAAACTTGTGAACCAAAAACGCAGAAACACTCTCTTGTTTCTCTTAGAATTTTATAGATCTTATATTTTATAGATCTTGTAGCTTCTATGTTAGCTTTTTGGTTGAAGAAGAAATCTGAAGAAAATGCTTCTTGGTTGAAGAATAAATCTAGAAAAGTAGTTCTTTGGATACAAATTGAAGTTTTTAAAATTATTTAATAATTTTGTTTTATCATTTAATAAATGGTTATGCATAAACATTGATGATTATACTACATACTGCTTCCCCTCGAGGAATAAAAAAAAGGACAACTTGGTTGCCCATCCATAGCAATTGGGTTACTTTTACCCATCCAAGCTGTCAAATATTGAGTGGTGAAGATATATTAACTTTGTAATTTTTAATTGTAGCAATGAAATTTTTAATAATGTTACATTTTCCCCAAAGTTAATGAAGGGAAGTATTAAATTTAAATCACACCCACACAATTCAAGGTCTGTTGTAGTTTACAATGAAAAACCAATCGCCTTTTTTTTTTTTTTTTGAAACTCCCTCTCTTTAATTAATTTTTTTTTGGTACACTCTCTTTAATTAATTTACTCACGGTACTAGTACTCCTTTTCATTATTTTTTGAAAATTTGACACTATTTTTCGTTTGTTTTCACAAAGGCAAACAACATACGAAATTGTATATTTTTTAAATCATATTTTTTATTTTTAATAGAGAAAATCATATTTTTTATAGTTAAATATATTTTTAGTTCTTATATACTTTTAAATTTTATTTTTAGTCCCTCTTAGCAAGTTTTATTCCATTAAATATTTAGTACATCATAAGAATATCTCTTGCAAAAATTAAAATTTTTTGACAATGAATGAATTAAATGTTATTTTATTTTTTTTACGTGCTTAAAAATTGATGAATAATTCATCTTAAAAAATAAATTTTTATGGGAGAGGTTTTTATAACCTTATAAACATGAATATAAATGCATAAAAAATATAAATATGAATACAAAAAATCATTCGAAAATGTGGAAGTACACAAAAGTTTATTAAAAGTAATGGCCAAAAGTTGTGGCAGAAAGTTTTTGAGGGATTAAAAGTTGTAGAAATTTTTTATAGGAACTAAAAACAAAATTCGAGATATTTATCGTAACCAAAAACTTACTTGACCCTATTTTTTACTAATTTAATAAGTTTTACAATAAATAGCACAATAGTTTCACTTATATTTTATAACAAAATTTAAAATATTTTACCCTAAATATATTTTTGCATTAATACCATTATGAATTTAAATATTGCATCAAAATCAATGGATCTGTGCGAATGCACGGATCTCTAAAGTTGTTTATAATAAAACTTTAATCAAATTAATATTTGAGATGATTATTATTCTAAGCTTTCGATTAGTTCTGGGTTGCTTTGAACTTTCAATAAGATTTGATTTGTACCGAGTCTCTCCCAATATCCATATAATTCGTTGATTTCGTCTGTCTAGCTTTGAAAATAGGCCAATTATTGAGTTGTTTCTCTATTTCTTGTCAAGTAGCCTAGTGGTTAAAAATTTCATATTAAAGATGAATAAGTGAAATGTTCAAGGTTCAAACCCCGACTCCTGCGATGTCCCTACGTGCGATGTCAGGAGTTGTTTCTCTATTTCTAATCCCCTCGGTAATATGATAACTCTCTCCTCTAAATTATTTGCCATGACACAAGAATATGCCAAACGAAAGATGATGTGCAAAATTCATTTTTTTTTCTTCTTATTTCTAACCTTTCACTTGCATCTAATTGTAGGATTTTGTTAATTAAAAAAATTAAGTTTGTTATAATTAGAGAAGGTAGAATGTGGTAAGCATAATCATATCATCTTTATTAAGGGAAGTGAATATCAATATAAAGTTGACGATATATAATATTGTATTTCTAACATATTTTTCATAATAACATTATTTAAAAATGTTTAATTAATTAATATTGTTGTTATATTTTATAAATAAAATTTAATTCAGGAAATAAATTTGAAAAAAATATTATAAAAATAAAGCTTGTTAAATAAAGCGCAACGCAAAAAACGGCATATAAATCGGACGCTCGTAGCTATCACACTCTCCCTCACTCTCTCTGACCCGCGAGTGGGACTCACTGGAGCATGAACAGTGTATCTTCAACCTCTGGCGGGTCGACCCGTGACCAAAACGGGTCAAAACTGGGTTGCGCTCCATCACCATTTTCTCCGCGTTTTCAGCCTTGTTTCGTGCGATTTTTGGTGCGTTTCGACCAGAATTCAATCTTCTAAAGATTTTAACACAAAATTATCAAGTTTTAAACATCAAAACGTGAGATTTAAAACAAAATTCTTGATTTTGTGAACACCATAAAAGAAGAGGTTTTTCTTTGATTTCTCCCTCTATGATTGTCGAAAAAACACAAAATTTGTGTCATTAAATTTGTAAAATCATGATCCACAAAACTACTTAATGTTTTACTGTAATTTGTTGCATACCAAGTTCAAAATTTAAAAAAATAATAAAACGAAAATGAACTAGAAATTAAGAAAAGATGAAAAATGATAATTTTTAGTTAAAAAAATCTGAACTTTGAAGTAGATGGAATGAAAAATTGTTAAAATTCAGTGGGTATTTTTATAATTACATAATTATAACTTGCTAGAGTTGCAACTTTTATATTTTTGATGACATAAATGATAGAAGATTAATTGGATGGTTTAGATTAGTGCCAACTTAAATGGGTAATCCAGCCCAATTTAATGAAATGGGTAGATAAGAATTTGCCTAAAAAAAATTAATAAGTAATTTTAGTTTTGTTATGAACTATTCCTAGAGAATAACAAGTATAGAGAAGAAGAGATGAAGGAGAGAAAGAGAAGAGAGAATAGACTATTGTATTGTTCTATTCAAGGTGTGTATTACATTGTAACAAAGGGGTCCTATTTATAGGACACAATTAGGGGACAAGAAAACCTACATAATAATGGACATTCATTACATATTATTCATAACACTCCCCCTTGAATGTCCATGAAGGATATTCTTTCTCTAAAAAAAAAACTCTAGTGAAGGAAAAAAGAGTACATCATCATTTGTGTGTGAACTGCCTCATTAACAACCTTACCAGGAAAACCCAGTGGGACAAAACCACGGTGAAGGGAAAAAGAGTGCAGAACATATTTATATCTCGCCCTCATAAAGACAATTATTATATATGAGATGAAAAATCAAATAATCTTTTGTACTAGCTGCTCCAAAGTTTTACTAAAAGTTGACTCTGTAGAAAATTATGTCATATCTTCTTTATTATACTCTTCTCTAAATTAGCACTGCGTCTGATATTATCTTCATGTTGAGTTGTTGCAGGAACCATCATTTTGTAATAAAACAACGAATTTCTTGTATGTGTTGCAATCCTCAACAAAAACATCTTCTCAGCTTGCTTGATGTAGTGCTAAAATCTTCACATGATTGGATGATATTGTTGTTTCTTTAAAGTATAAATAATTCTATGTTTTGCTTTACTTCAATATTTGGGTTGGATGAATAGGCAAAAATAAAATACTACGAAATTATAGCAAATATATTAGTGAGCTTAATTGAATTAAGATATGGTACCAATTCAAATTGTTCATCATTTTCTTAATGCATTACACTATCTTTGCTCAGATCAAATGACATCGCAACCATTTTAGTACACAACAGATTTGTCCATGTCAAACTGTTTTAATACTTTTGCTATATAATTTTATTATAAATTTGCGATTCCAAATAAACTTTGCGCATCCAACATATTTCTTTAATCTACAAATTTCAGAAGCTCTTCAGGAGTTCTGATAATATTTATAGCAAATGATATTTCTCAACAAATATATTAACATTTGATATATGGTACTTCGGGACCAATTAGTAGTTCACTATTGATGAACTTTCAACAATTTCATATAGAATCATGTTTTATATAAGGTTCATGATTCACGAAGCATTCTTCAATTACTTATTTTGTAAGAAAAATAACAATATCTCATAAGCTCTTCAGGAGTCTTAATGATATTTTTATCATCAATATAAGCCTCAGATATAAAAAATTCATTGTCAAATATAACTAAATCCTTCCGGGATCATCATTATCAAGTGAGCCAGTCAAATACGTTAAAACACATATTTCACATGAATTGAGTATTTCATATGCTACTCAACTTAATTAATTTTTGAATTCACTTCAAGTGAATATGCTTCTTGAAAATCAATGATAGACATTTATCAATATACTTGAATAACAATTCAAACTCTAAACATTTTGTTTTTATTATTTTTCTCTTGAAAACTTATTCATATCGATTTATCTCCATCTGCAGATGAAATGGACTACTGGTCCAAAAACATTTCGCTTTGCAAAGCTGGTTTAATTTTTTATCAATTGCGTCTATCTATTTAGTCAATCATTTCATTGTCTATAATCCTTAATAGACTTTGATTTATGATCCTCATTGTCATTTATCATATAGCGCTTTATTATGTGCAAAAATATTGTCAACGTTGACTTCATCTCGGTTCCATCGTATTCCATTCATGACATAGTTTGTCGAGATCTCTATATTTTCTAAATTACAGGTACCTGATAAGTTCTTCTGGAACTAGAAAATTAATTATGTCAAATACTATTTTCATATCCTCACTCGGGTCATCTTTGTTTTTAGCTCCTTTTCTTATTTGAGGATGTTTATCTTTGGAACCGATTTGCTTACCATGCTTCACGCGTGGTTAGGAATCATTTGCAATATTAGATTGTCCAACAGGGAAATTCATTTTTATTGGAGCATTAGCAGCTGTTGATTGATTTCATAAACTTTGCAAATGAGTTATCTTTTGAACTTCTGGTTCATATTGATTTCTAAGAGGATCAAAATAATAATTATTAATTTATTTCAAAACATTTCAATTGAACTTCTAGTTCATATTTTTAGCTGCTTATTATCTCCCCCTAATATTGGGAAAACTAATTCACCAATTGATAATCAGCCCATAAAGCTGTAAAAAAATCTCCAATTATTGGCTCACTTTGGAGATTCATATAAAAATTATTTTCCCAATATTCTTTTACTACTCATTTAAATGCATTATATTGGAGCAATTGAGACGTATCCAACACATCCAAAAATGTTTATATGGGAAAATAGGTTTATAAACTAAAATTCAAATAAATTAGGGGAGAGCTTATGTATATAATAATTTGTTGGCATGATGCTATTCAATATCTCAACATACATGTTTGAGTGTTCCCAACTATAACTTAGAATGGATCTTCAGGTCCATTATTTTTTTGTTTGTATGAACATATTTCATAAGATGTTTGGTATAAATTTCAATTAACATATGATATTTATCAAATACTTTCTAGAATAATATATATAAAATGATCTCTTAAAAATAATCTCACAAACTTCTGGTTGTGAGTTTATAACAAACATACATGTGACCATTTGGTTGATGCATCAATTCAAATTTTAGAAATCTAATCGGTCCACATGATCGGTGTATTGATTTACAAATATCACCTTATATATATTCTAAAAAATAAGAGACGCTCGTTTTCTTAATTTATCAATTTTCTTTGCGAGCTAGTAATACACAAAAAAAAATATTAGATTGAATGAACTTCTGGCCATTCAATACAAATCCATAGAAACTTTTCGCATCATAATAGATCAGAGATGACCCAACTGATCTTGCCAATTACAAACTTATTATGATTTGTAAACTTTTGGTTTACAAGAACATGTGCTTCAATTGCACAAATATATATAAATATACCCCAAACTAGAGGCAAATGTTGATAATATGTCTCGTAATGTATAGAGATACAAGATCTCATCCATTTCTTGTTTCAATAGGATATTCATTTATGCGAATATCCTTCAAACATAAAAAAAATCTTTAAGACTTAAAAATATACAATATATTGGCAAAGCGTAACTTTATTTCTCGATATAACAATGCATTGGCTCTTCTGGAACCTTCAATAATTTTTGTACTACTAAATATAAAAGTTAATTCCTTCCAAAAAAAATATATAAAATTTAATTTTTCATAAATAGTAATATCAATGAATATTTTCATGCTAACAATTATGTTTATGTGGATTTCAGCAGAATTATAAAACAGTAACAGTTAATTTTTTTTTATCTAATAATTTAAAATCAATAAATTGATTTAAATAAGTAACAGAATAATTAAAAACCAGTTTATATTTACAAACTGTAACCGAATTATAATTATAAGTAATTAAGAAAATAACTGTATTCAAAGCTTAAGAAAACATTATCACCATAAAATAAATTCAAAGTTTAATGTATAAAAAGTTAAATGTAACTTTTTGCTTAGCATATATTTCATAGGGAATAATAATCGTCTACCTCATAGTAAAATATAAAATAGATAGATAGAGATCTTACTAAGTTGTGCATCGAGAAATAAAGTCGAATTATCATGTAAAAACTTTCACATTTCAATTGATAATTATTGAAATTGTACCAATCTAAAATATGATTAACCAAATATTTTTGAAATTATTTTCATAAGTTTGCTACTTCAGGAGCATATTCAAGAGACATACATAATTGTTCTTTTAATTTTGGTCCAATTTATACTAAGATCAAATAGATCATGTGGACTTTAATCATGTTGTAAAAAAAAATTAGTTCTTCAGGAACTCAACAACAAATCTCTATTCATAATGGCTAGAGAAATTCACAATTTTACAATCTTTCATGAATGGTTAAATTATTTGTTCTTCAAAAATTATACCAATAATATTCATAATATTGGTTAAGAAAATGCACATTCTTTGAGCAATCCATCAAAGATGCGCTAATATTAAAGCTTTAGCTTTAGCTTTAGCTTGAGCTTTAGCTTTAGCTTTAGCAATCCATCAACTTGTTTTCTTGACCTATATAATCCCGAGGTAGATTATGATGATGCCGACGAGAAAGATTAGGAGCTAGCTAGGTTTGTGTGAAGTTACAATGGACTAGTTATGATGATGTTTTAATTTGTATTTTGGATGGATTAGTATTAATTATTATGATGTTTTGTATTTTGGATTACAATGTGGTTGTACTTTAATGAAATTATTACTATATATGGATGTTGAATGTTGAATTTGGCTATGGATGTTGAATGTTGAATTTTAGTATTATGTTCTTGATGCAAGTTATGTTATATTGTTGGCATTGTTGGTTAGATTTTTTTAATAAAAAAAAAATTTAAAATATATAAAAAAAAACGCAGGTTTTTCAAAAAAAAATAAAGTTAAGATTTCACATCCGGTGGACTTGGTCAGATGTAAAAGGTTCAATTTAATTTTAAAAAAATAATATTTGATTTTCGCCTTGGTCAGAGGTAAAAAGTGTTTTTTTACATCTGACTACGCCAGATGTAAAACGTGTATACTTACTAAGTCTCGTGCGCCTACATCTGACATTTTTCAGATGTAAAAAGTGTTTTTCGCCAGATGTAAAATAGCTTTTTTCTACTAGTGCAATAATCTTCATAATTTCTTCTAGAAAATTTTATTCTTTGAGCAATCATTCAAAGATGCTTCAATATTAAGGTTTTCCCTTTTTCTTTTCTTGTTCTTCGGGAACTAGCTAATGTCACATATATTTTCAATAGTTTTGCTAATTTTCCCACTTTTTTCCGGGGCCATGACTATTACCACGACCATAACCACAATTTTGTCCATGATAATCGTGTGTTGCTACATTCACTTATGTGAATGGAATAACATCAGTGGGTCGGACTTCATTCACTTCTGGGAATGATTTTTCATTCATTTCTCATTGATACTATCATCAAATAAAATTAAGCAAATAATTAGATAAACATAATAAACACAGTCAAATAAAAAATTCCAATTATCTTTATTAATATTAATATAATGTAACATAAAATTTTATAATGCAAATTAAATAGTAACATAATGAAATTAATAATAATTATAATGTAACCTATAATAATAATTATAATGTAACGTATATTAATTAGTAAGTTATTGAAAAAAAAAATTGGCATATGCATAGAATAGGTAAAGTATGAAAAATAATTTGTTTATACTTTTCAATATGATACATGCAAAATTTGCGTATGATATGCATTTTTTTTTAATTTTTTTTATGTTTTGTACAATATAACAATAAATAAATAAATCCAATGAAATTTGTAGATTGCAAAATTTTTATAAAAATCGATAAAGCTATCCCATGGATATGTATATTGAATTCTTCTCGAATTCTTAGGAAATAATTTGATTTTTCTTTTAAGTTCTTCAGGAACTATATAATATTGTTATAATGTAAGAATAATCTTTTATGCAATCCTCATAAGAATAATCCATATTCTTCGTTATATTATAATATATCTAATTGTACAATCCTTCAAAGATGTATCCGTAATGAATTCTTCAGGAATTCGTGGGTAATACAAATTGATTTTAAAATTGTTTAAGAACTGTATAACGGATCAAATATATATTCAATCAGTTATTTATCCAACCCTTCAGGGATTGATGTTCATTTTACTTATATCTATGAATCTTCAGGATTCATATTTTAAAATTTCATCATACTATGAATCTTCAGGATTCATATTTTAAAATTTATCACACCATGAATCTTCAGGATTCATATTTTAAAATTTCATCATAATATGAATCTTCAGGATTCATATTTTAAAATTTTATCACACTATGAATCTTCAGAATTCATATTTCAAAAATTTCACCACGATACTTCTGGATCGAAGGTTTGTGAATCAATATAAAAAAACAAGAAGACAAAAAATTATCTGAAAGAATAGAATAAAAAAATCATACATAAAATAAAATTGACACTTCCCTTTGTTGCTATACCTTTCTTGAAAGGGGAGAGACTATCGTGCTGATAACGTGTTATGAACTATTCCTAGAGAATAACAAGTATAGAGAATAAGAGATGAAGGAGAGAAAGAGAAGAGAGAATAGACTATTGTATTGTTCTATTCAAGGTGTGTATTACATTGTAACAAAGGGGTCCTATTTATAGGACACAATTAGGGGACAAGAAAACCTACACAATAATGGACATTCATTACATATTATTCATAACAAGTTTTTTTTTTAAAATAATATATTAGTTAGTAGCGGCTTAGGCCGCCGGTAAGTTTGCAATGACAGTTATTGTTTTATGGCGGTCTAGGCCGCCAGTAAGTTTCGCCACGCCATTTATTGACGGTTTGGACCGCCACTAAACTTACCAACGCCCCATTTCTTGGCTTTATGTTTGTGAAGAAAAAGAAAAAAAAAAACAAAAAATGAAGAGGTAATGACGAGAGATAAAGAATGATGAGAGATAGACACGTAAAAAGAATATTAGAGAGGGCAGAAGGGAAGAAGGAAGCAAATGATCCAGATTCATAGATAAAATATGATAAAATTGAGTGAAATGTGATCTAATAAAGTGGTTCATGATAGACCATTAATACTAGAATAGGTCAAAGCCAAACAGATCCTAATTATAGTCTATGACACTCAAATTGAATTTCTTAAGAATAATAATCATTAAAGATGTTCTACCGAAAAGTATGATAAACTAAATAAAAGATTAATATTTTATAGGCTTAGTTAGTAAGATGGTCCCTTAAAGATATTTTTGATCCGTTTGGCCTAGTTTTTTTTAGGTGTAGAAGCTCTTTTAATCATAAAGTTATAAATAATAGATTTCTAACTAAAGTTAAAATTGTTTGGTAAATTTTAATTTTTTTTTAAAAACAAAAAAGTTAAAAGTTGTTTTTGATAATATTATTATTATTATTTTTTTATCATGGCTTTTAGAAATTGTTGTTTGGCCTACTTTCTTACTTTTAAGTAAAAAGAAAATGAAAAAAAACTAGGCCAAACGGGCCCTAAATTGTTGGTGATAATTTTTTATGTTATTTAAATTTTGATAAAAAGTTCTCATATGTAGATAAACTAATTAATTAGTGAAGAAAGAAAATGAGTTTATTATCGATATAAAATGAGTTTATTAATATAGATAAACAAAATTATATCTTTACATTTTTTTACAATGAGAATTTTTTCGGGTAAGACATTGGAGAGATAATAAATGGAGGGAACCTGAGCTCTACTCATTAGTTAAGTTGTTTTACATCACATGCTAGGTATACCCTAAACACAAAGGAATACGCCACTTGTTTTCGGGACACATTTCATTGTCACACCTCGTCGTCTTATGGTTGTTGTGCCTTCAATTTAATCTAAACGATGGGCTATTCTATTGCTATAGACTCACATTTTCTTCAAATCCACTGTTTATTTGGCAGGTTATGACAAGTGCATGCAACTTCAACTTCATGTTCACTTAGCTCATCCCTTGCTAGCTAGATATATTGAAGAAACTTAACCTTTCTTTCCATCATAATTTTTTATGGAACAATAAATTTCCTTGCTTAATTAGTGACATTATTTAGATTTACCTTGATCATTCTCCCTTGTTTAGTTGGTGACATTATTGGAGTAACCTCTTTTTTTTTTAAATGATTATTGGAGTAACATTGAACATCTTCTTTCTGATTTTTTTAAGTTAGAAACTTAAATGACCTAATCATGACAACAAAGTTGGGATTCATTATTCAAAATTTCTAGAAGATCCTGAGGAACTTACCTACGAAGTGGAGACCAAAAATTAGGATTTATCGTGAGAAACAGAACATTAAAAAAAAAAATGAGGCGTAGAGATTCGTCAACACCACAACTATGCATTACAACAAAGCTGAGATTCATTATTCAGAATTTCTCTTCTAAAGAGATACCTCTAACGAGGTCACTTTATTCTGAATAATAGCATTATTATCTACTTGATCAAGTGCATCCTCATCCTGTTGAATCAGCTGAGGAGTAAATGGCCTCGTTAGTTAAAAAAGTGTACCTGTCCGATTGTATTTATATTGTCTATAGTTTCTAAAATGGACCTTATGCTAGCTAGGTTTCATATTCATGAATCGTGACCTTATTTTGATATTAAGAGAGGTACATAGCACTACGAATCTAGTTTAAAAATAAAGAGTTATAGGTTTTTTTTTTAACGAGGTAATTAAAAAGACAACTTTTAAATCTACTTCATCCGTCCCAAAATATATAAGAGCTAGTCAGACTAATGCACGTATGCTAACACATAATTTTGATCACTAATATTTTTAATTCTTTATTAGTAAAAATTATAAAAACTTGATATTTTGAAAATACTCATCAAAACAAATCAAACAAGATCTTATATGTTAATATTTATATCTATATATTATTAAAAAAATATGGTTAAAGCAAGATAAATGAATAATGTCATTTAGTCAAAGTAACTCTTATATTTTGGGACAGATGAAGTATAAAATAATAATAATTACACATCAATAAAAGGTAGACGGACAATAAGCTGCACCGCTAAACCTTTCGCAAAACTTAATTTTTGAAATTCAAAAGTGTCGAATGCAAACGGTATAAAAACATGTTGATTGTCAGAACACGATTTCTCATGTTCGACCATTTTGCTTGAAGCAGCTTTGAGGACTACCCGTCCCACAGTAAAGTCTCCGACCCCGGTCCCACAAATGGAAAAACTCTAGTTAAATCTACATAAGCAGGTTATAATAGTATAATTTTCTTTTAACTTAACTTCTTTTCAGTCTTGAGTTATTTTTGGAGGCTACAATATCTCTATAGTTTTGCGTTCAAATAACTACTATATTACAATAAGCATATTGCATGTGATTGTGAATCCACAGCATTTGCTTCAAAACTTATAACTTTCCTCCCGAGTGTTAATTAGGAGTATCAAGTATCGTTGCTACTACTAGCTAGTAGAAGATACATACCTGGATTCATTAGTTTTTAACTTCACTAACAATCTTACGTTTTGGAAGCCAGTCCATGTACCTTAATAATTGGAGAAAAAATTTAGTAGCCGACACCTAAATACATAAAAGGTTAAGACATTACCGATTAATGTTTTGTCGTTAATCATTAGTCAAATGTTAATTGGTTTTATTCAAAATTAAATGTGCAAACAATTTGATTATTATTAGTATGAAAGAGACTTGAGTGCATTATCCAACTAAAATACATTTCGCTTTCTTCATGTACTCTAGACCTACAATTACCTACTACACACTCCAATGTATATAAATTATGGTAATTATAAATATGATTACTTAAAAATTACTATATGGTGGGATTCTTAAACTAAATTATAAGGTGTTATTGTCATCATCAATTAAAATTGTACCTATTTGTTCACGGGTTGGCTTAAATTAGATATTGGACTATTGGTCATTCAGCCCACTTGTAAGAATGGAAGGATGGAGTATTGTCTTACTTATTTTCAAATTCTACAACCCTAACTATAAAAATATAAAAATATATATTATGTTTGCTTTGTGAAAACATTTCTTTTAAAGGATGTGTTCATTTCAACTAATAAGATACTTTTCTTGAAGAAAAAAAAAAAAAGTAAGAGACTTTTTAAATGGATCTGAATCCTCTCCAGCAATTTCTTTCATGTTTTCATCCTACCCTAATCCGAGCTATCCATTTATCTTTTTCTCTCTCTCTTTTGCACTATTTTTTTCCTTTGTGAATCCATAACCGTTAAATTAAAAAAATGAGATAAATCTGGACACAAACAGTAAAAGAGGGTCAAATCCTTTTTAAATGAGTCAATGTGGAAAGTAGATATGCTAGTTAGCTAAATATTATAGATTAATAGAAATGAAAATAGTTGTTTTGATATTTTCATTGATTTTAGAAAAGACTCTTTTCCTCTTATTTACAAGGAAAACTAACATGGTTTGAGTGTGGTGTGTTTGTCACTAATAGGAGCTCCTAGTGTGAAATTATATCTGCATATGTAGATCACAAACTTTATGTAGCAAATATATATATATATATATATATATATATATATATATATATAGTCTTTCCAAATAAAAAGAATTAAACTATCTGCATCGGTACGAATTTTCCACAGTCATTAGCGATAATTAATCTCCGTCAGAAAATTCGCGAGACACACAAGGTGAATTCTTTCCTCCCAACCGAATTTTCTAAATTATATGGTGGGATTCTTAAACTAAATTAATATCTACATTGATACGAATTTTCCACCGTAATACTAACGACTGACATTACTTATTAAAAAAAAAAAGTAAATGGACCTTGATATATCATAGGAATGAATAACTTAATAGCAACCATGTTAGAATTTGAAGAAGAAATACAAACATAAACATAAAGACAAAGATAAATTGTTTCTATAAGCTACAATTTGTTTATCCAAACATATACCCTAATTGATACTCCCTCCGTCCCAAATTATAAGGGAAAAAAGCTCATTTGTTTTGTCCAAATTATAAGAGAAAAAATAATTTTCAAGAATGTTTTTTTCTTATTTTCATAAAATTAAATGCAAATTGCATTTAATTTATTCTCTCATTTTCTCAATAAACAACAACCAATAAAAATTGTTTTTACATCTTCCTATTCAAATTCTCATGTTTTACTTTTTCTTAATAAGTGTGATTTTTTTATTTTCCCTTATAATTTGGGACGGAGGGAGTATTTGTTTATATTTGAGGCTAAAAATACATCAGTTTTTTTTTTTTTTATAATTAAGGTTGATGCGACTGCAGTACAACAAGTCCTCGAAATAGGGTCGGCCCACATCCATGTGCCGAATATGTGATGGTATCGAGCCTCAAAATTTTAAGACTCTATAGTAATAGTTATATATTTTTACCGTTCGTAAAATATCAAATATGCATCGATAAATTAGTGATGGGCTATAACTTTTTGGTGTATTATTCAAACCTCAAAAAGATATACTCCTACCCTCTTACCTTCGTCTATATATAATTTCTATTTAAGTTGTATGAAATGACATACTATAACAATTTTTGTGGTTCTGTCAAAAAAAAAAAACGAGTGTTAAATATGACTATATCAAGTATATTGATTTTTATACCTTTTCAAAAGCCATTCAAAGTTTGTCACTCCATTCAACGACGAATGTAGATTTTGCAAGCATCAAACACAAGAATCTTGCATAACATGCTTTTGAACAAACACATAAATTAAATCTTGGAGCATCAAATTTAAAAATATTGTTGTCAATACATATACTCCATCACTTATCTTTTTTTTACCCAATAAACATCAAAGTATCACTTCTCCCATTAAACATAAAAACATCAAAATCTAATATTAGCAAAATGTTGATTTTGCGATGACACATTCTATATAATATAAAGGATGCTTGATTCGATTACAAAAAGAAGTACTAATAATATTAGCACAAAGTCTAAAGCAAAGATTAAAACATCACATGCATATAGATTTAGGAATATGGATTAGGATTGCCCCTTTCATCACGGGTTCAATAGCACCACTTGTCACACTACATGTTAAAAATGTCCTCTAGTACAATACCACTTTTTCTCTTGATTCCTTTGTCCATTTCCATGGAAAAATTTAAATAAAAATATCGACACAATTTTTTTGCCCCCACTTTCCTTTTTTCTGGTCTATTTTGTTTGAATATTAGAGATTCAGTGTGATCAAAATTAGACACAAATCCAAACAAAAACATCACTCTACCCATTGCATGTTGTGACTTGTGAGTCCCCACCTCTAAATCATGAAGTATTTTTAGGATCTGGACTCCCTGCTATTTACAGTAAGATGTTCTAATAGATCAAGACCGTCTAATCTAAAATGTGCGACTTAGAACATTTTACAATAATTTTAAAATTATATTAATTTGAATCGTCCGATCAATAATTAATGACTAAGATTTTAAACTACATGAAAACTATGTTGTTTTCTACGCACAAAATCTCAATCTGTATTTTTATGTCTATCCAAGTCAATGATACGACAAAAATTCATAAAACAATGAATAATTTAATTCCATTTGCAATATTATGATTTAGATTGATTGCTACAACATGGTCCGTGAATATGACTCACGAGAAAGAGTTATTCAAAATTTAATTTCAATGTTTTTTTCTCACCATATAAACCACATCACTCATTCAATTCTTTTAAGTGCATAGCTTCATAGCACAACACTAAAAATCTTTGAAACATGGCTAACTATGCTATAGCCAATGTTTTGATACTTCTCTTGAACTTGAGTACCCTACTCAATGTTCTTGCTTGTCCTTACTGTCCTTACCCATCTCCTAAACCACCAACACACCACCCTCCTATTGTTAAACCACCGGTTCACAAACCACCAACATATACTCCTAAACCACCAACACATACTCCTATACCACCAATTCACAAACCACCAACTCATTCTACTAAACCACCAAAGTATACTCCTAAGCCAACACCTTGTCCACCACCATCATCAACACCAAAACCACCACATGTTCCAAAACCACCTCATTACCCTAAACCACCAATAGTTCATCCACCTCATGTTCCAAAACCACCAGTTGTGAAACCACCAATAGTTCATCCACCTTATGTTCCAAAACCACCGGTGCATCCACCTTATGTGCCAAAACCACCAGTGCATCCACCTTATGTCCCAAAACCACCAGCTGTGAAGCCACCTTATGTTCCTAAACCACCAGTTGTCCCAGTAACACCACCATATGTTCCTAAACCACCCGTTGTGAAACCACCAATTGTTTATCCACCCCATGTTCCGGTTCCTCTTCCTCCGGTAGTACCAATAACACCACCTTATGTACCAACACCACCAATTGTGAAACCACCAATTGTTTTTCCACCACATGTTCCTGTTCCTATTCCTCCTTTTCCTCCCGTTGTACCAATAACACCACCATATGTTCCAACACCACCGATTATCACACCGCCAACACCAACACCACCAGTAGTTACTCCACCAACGGTACCTATACCAAGCCCACCTAGTGAAACACCATGTCCTCCACCACCACCAGTGGTTTATCCACCACCACCAGCTCAACAAACATGTTCCATTGATGCATTGAAGTTAGGTGCATGTGTTGATGTGCTTGGTGGACTCATACATATTGGAATTGGTGGAAGTGCCAAACAAACATGTTGTCCATTGCTTTCAGGACTTGTGGACTTGGATGCTGCTGTGTGTCTTTGCACCACTATTAGACTCAAGCTTCTTAATATCAACATTGTTCTTCCCATTGCTCTTCAGCTTCTAGTTGATTGTGGAAAAACTCCACCAGAAGGATTTAAGTGCCCATCATCTTAATCAAATAGTCACAATTTAAAGCTAGTACATTTATATTTTGGAGGTAATTTTTTTCCACTTAGTATACTTTCCCTTTTCTACTAGAATCCTTTTAACAAAATTTGTGTACTTGCAATTTTATAAACTAAATTTTAGGATTAAATATGTTTTTAATTTATACAAAATTATAAATTTTTTAATTTAGTCTCTATAAAAAGTTTATTCAATTTTAGTCCTGATTTTGCTTTTATAGGAAATATATGCAGGAACTAAAACTAAAAGTACTAATTTTTTAGTAAATTTCAAAAACAAAAATGTCCATAACTCATAAATCAACCGATAATGCCCATATTGCTGAGTTTAAAGTCATCACCTAAGTCCTATATCGAATCTGAAACCTCACAATTCTGTATGTGAGTTTTAGTGATGTTTGTTATTTTGTCTTTAGACAAGAAAAAAATTAAGAAACTAAAATTAAGAGTATACTAGTACTATTCAACCCAAGTATAGTGGCACTATTTCGTGTCCAACGTTTGACGGTTCGAGCACATGATTTGGTGGGGGCAAATTCTCCTACTATGATGCTGACTTCTTTCGTAGGGTTCAAGTACCCCTTGTACTCTCATTAATAAATTTTTACTTAAAAAAAAAAAAAAAAAACTCAAGTATACTATTTAACCCTATATTTTGTATTATTGATGTGACTTAGCTGTGTTAATGTTTACAGGAATTGCATGAATAGGTTGCTTGGAATAAGGTTAACAATGTTGAAAGAGACATAGTGAAGAAATTGTCATTGTTTCTCGTTCATCAAAGTTGTAGGACACCAGAAATTAAGGCCATGAAGAACAGAGTAGAAAGTACTGTTATGAAAATTATGTAACTGAGTGCAGAGTAGAAAAATTTCTGTACTTTCACGTAGTAGTTGTCGTCATGCATTATTAATATGACATACCCTTTGGATTTTATTATTATTATTTTCTGTTTTCTTTCTTTTTGTTTCTTTGTTTCATTGCGTGTGATGCTCTGTGTGCATGTCAGCGCTTGTAATTGTAAGTTCAACCCGTGAGTGAATGCTTTGGGGAAATGTATAAGTTCTTTTTATATTTTCTTCAAAACACTTATCATGTTACACGTTACTTTAATAAGATTCTAAGCATGGATGTTTATTTGTCTTTTCCAAATATTATTATTAGATCTAAATAGACTATCTATCGAAAATGAATTTAATTTATGTGTACTATCGGTGTAAAATTATTTTATACATGTGTTCAATAATATACTGACATATCATGTATGATATTTAAAAACACATGATGTGTCACATTCATTAAATGACATGGCAACGCATCCTTGGATGTATGTGTAGAAAATTTTTACACCGACGATATACAATAATTAAATTCATTGAAAATATCTAATGTGTACCTAAAAATAAAATATTTTTGACTATATGACAAAGGTTTTTGAAAAATAACTTATATATATATTAGCTTAATTTTATAAACTCAGATTATAATTTATGAAAATAATTTGTATCTTTTGTTAAAATAGTTTAATTTATACGTACAAAGTAACAATTTGATTTCATTTTAAGTGGCAGATTTTGCACAAAATATTAGTTGGAGCTGCATGTGAATTAATCTGAAAATGGAAAGTCGCTATGAAATGTTTTGAGTGGCTTTGGACCACATTTATGAATATAATGTTTTAAGTTATGATCCTAATGATACCAGAGACTACCTGATATAGGAGTTGGATAATCTGGTTGGGTTCCCGGAGGGAATTCCACATGACGATAAGATGAGTCAAGGAGTCGTGTCCTAGCCCTCGATAGGGAATTTGACCGACTAGGTAAACCTCCTAAGTTTAACTCATCTCAGGTTGTCTACATGAAAATGAACCTAGATAATTATTGTGTGATACACTTTATTATATGCTATGTAATGATAAATGAATATGATAATGCTTATAAGATGATCAACTGACAGCCAGGTTTCCCATATGACTACTGACTCCCTTTTATTTTTTTTTCAGATAAACAGGTTACACTACCACAAAAAAGGGCCTTTAATAGCGCTTGTTTTGGCTTTTAATAGCGCTTAAAAGCGCTATTACTGCTACCGCTATTATATGTCTGAGTGCCTATAACAGCGCTTTAAAACGCTATCATATATGGACATTTAATAGCGCTTCCATTGAAAAGCGCTGTCATATGTAAACTGGCGTTGCCTGAGATTGCTTCAGGAGTGGGATTTAATAGCGCTTTATTTTGAAAACGCTATTATAGTCATATCTTTAATAGCGCCCGTGCTCTAAAACGCTATTATAGGTCTATGTTTAATAGCGCTTTTTCAAACAAGCGCTATTAAAGCTCTTTTTTTTCAAAAAAAAATCTTTTTTTATCCAATTGTTTTTAATTCAAATGAGCTACACAAATTTTATTAATCAGAAATTTTAGTTAAAATTCAAACACACTACATAAGTCATTTAAACAATATACCATACAAAATTTTGGTTAAAATTCTCAAACAATATAAATTAATATATATTACAACACTTGTATGATGACACAAGTTAAGTAGCATGCCACTAATCTGACACAATTACACCACCCAATCTACTAAAATCAAGCACTTAACAACACAAGAAAAAAACATTAAGAGAAAAAATTGATTGAACACCGTATGGACTTTTCAGCATCACAAATTCATCATATACAAGATATCTGCTTCTCCTCTATGTTCATGTCTAAATAACAGGCGTACTTGTTCTTTAATTTTCTTGTCCATTTGACTATATCATCCCTGGGAGCATCACAAAAACATCTCAAAATATAAACATTTCAATTGATTCAAGCAGAAACTTGCAATAACGGGAACCAAAGAAGAAACAAGGCAGGAATCTTAGCTAAAGCAATTAAAAGACTAAAAAACAATAGCATAAGCCTTTCGCCTTACACCTCAAACCATACACAAGATCTCCGCTACGGTGCTGAATGAACCTGTAAGAGAAACAAATATTAAAAGACAGATCTAGCGCCTAAAACAGAGGCCAACAACTCAAATACCTATGTCCATTAGACCATGATTTATTATTGATAGCCACAACTCCATCAAAACACCTGCGGAAATTACAGTCAAACAGAGAATAAAATTGCAGAGAAAAAAGAACAAACTGAAGGGGAGCAACTTCGCTGAGAGGGTTTGAACTTTGAAGGGTGCGGTCTCGCAATCGAGAACAAAAATAATTAACTATAATAGCATTAAAAGGAAAGGGGAAAAACATAAAGTAACTAACAACCAAAAGCTCTAATATCAATTAAGAGACGATACAGAGAAGAATCTATGAACACCCTTAAAGTAAATTAAAATCACTTGAAACAACCTATAACATAATTGAAATTACTAACTTGATTCAAGGAAATTAAACTCTATTTTAAGTCAGGACTATATATATGAATAGAAAATATACCAAAATACTAACACAAACAAGCTCGTATAAGATAACAATGAAAGATAGAGGGTTCATAAAATCAAATTTCAGTTAGTGAGTGTAACTTACTTCTTAGAGAAATCGGGTCCGAGATTATCTTTTAACACTTTCTCAATGACTTTAAAAGGAAGAGGAGAAACCTAAATCATCAAGATGTTCTAATTAGAAAGATAACTAGCAAAAAACAAAAACTAATTAGACAATCTAGAACCGTCAGAATACATTGCAGAAAGGATTGCAGGCAAACAAAAATACAACAACAAAACTACCTTGACAAAATATCCCCGGGATCGCACAGTAAAATGAATCTTTTATTTCTTCATTTGCTTTGAGCCATGACTACAATTCATTTATACGAAAGCTTTGACGAAAATTGGAGTGTTTTCCTTGCCAACATTGCTACAGCCGTGGTTCTTCATGTTTTCCATTTCATTTGGTTGGCAAGAAATGGCATTTGCTTCAGCAATGCAAAGAGGACTATGCACGCTGCACAATCGAAAATTTTAACGGCAAGCAATCTGAGCGCGACATTGGCTCCCGGGCTGTCAAACGCAGCAGAAAATGCGATTCTGCAGAAGTTCCAGCTTGCGCCCAGGCCAGCAGCTGCATCATCGAATAAATTGGTGCTTTGGCGGTCTCCAATCTTCAGATGGATGAAGGCAAATATAGATGCATCGGTAACGAATGACTCGGCTGCTTGTGGCGGACTATTTTGCGACCACACGACAAGGTTTAGGGGCTGTTTTGCACAAAAATTAATTGAAAACCATGGCCTCTCTGTCATTCACACGAAGATCATGACATTGATAATTGCTATAGAAATTGCACACAACAAGAATTGGAACTGTCCGTGGCTCGAAAGTGATTCAAAAGTTGCAGCCAAACAAAGTACCCCCTTTAAAGCTACAAAAACAAATCCAATACAAAGCTCTAATGCATTCAGTATAGCAAAAAAACACACAGGCAGAAGCACAACCACATCAAAAAATGGTAGCAACACAAAAATATAGAACATCAGTAGCTAAAACACTAAGCCTCACAGCTTGAAGATTTTGTTTGCCAAATTCACAACTTGTAAAGCATGATAAGAAATCAAACATGGTAGGCGTAGTCTTATCCTCCATTCAATTTGATTTCAAAGTATCTTTTTCTAAAGTTTTAATTCTAATATATATGAAATATATTCTTTGTGAACTTCACTCATCCAAATATGAAAAATAACCAAGTAACAAACCACAAATACAAAAACATTGCTTTAAACCCTAAATTAATTGTACTAACAAACCGCAAACACAAACCAAACACCTAAAACCCTAAATCAATTGTAGTAACATACCACAAAGCAAGCAAAAGTGAAGGAAGAAGAGGCAACCTACAGTAATTGAACATAGGGCTCAACATCAAATTTCTACAACTCAGGTAAAATTGAAAAGTGAAAACAAGAATGGACATAAACAAAAGCAGAAAGAAATTGATCAAAGGAATGACCTGTTTCGTATAATTGTTCGCAGTGAGGGAGAAGGGAGGCTTGATAACGAAAACATAGTAGATGAAAATTTGAGTACTGTGTTGCTATTTTTAGAATTTATGGTTCAATTGATTTTTCTTT
Source organism: Trifolium pratense (assembly GCF_020283565.1). NCBI lineage: Eukaryota > Viridiplantae > Streptophyta > Magnoliopsida > Fabales > Fabaceae > Trifolium > Trifolium pratense. Next base: position 71,708,097 of record NC_060060.1, read on the forward strand.
TAGGGTTCAAGGAGGTAAACGATGGAGACAAGGAGGTTTCTAGGGTTCAGGTGAGTTTAACTGAGAAAAGACAGTTTATGAGTTTGACGGAGAGAAGAACGGACAGGACAAAGGTTTCTAGGGTTCAAGTGAACTGCTGGGGAGAGAAGAAGAAAGATGAGTTCGATAGAGAGAAGAAGATGACTTAACTTTGATGAAACGCGTGATGGGTTTGTGAATTTTGCGTTTTTTTTGTTACATTATTTATTTTCATTTGATAAAGAATCCTATAATAACGCTTAACAAAAAGCGCTAACAAAGGACTACCCCTTTAATAGCGTTTATTCACAAAGTGCTATCAAATGGTTCCGTTATTTTTTAATTAGCACCTTATAATAGCGTCTCTTCAAAAAGCGATATTATAAGCAGTATCTATAATAGCGCCCGACCAAAAAGCGCTGTTATAGGTCATTGGGTGTAATTTTTAATAGCGTTTTACATAAAAGCGCTATTAAATTGGCGCTATTATATGTCAAAATTGTAGTAGTGTTAATCAATACAGGGGTAAGAAGGAAGCTGATGATCGAGGCTTAGCTTGGATTATCTTGAGATATTAACATTAGTTTTCTTCCTTGTTTTATATTACTCTGTTTAGATTCCTTTCCGCTGTGATGTATCTGTTTACTACGTTGTACTTGTACGTTGTAAATGAAACAAGTTATTATGTAATTTTAATGTATCCAGATTTCAATTATGTATCTCTCGAATAAATATTCTAGATAAATTTAGTTGGGGTGTTACACCTTTCGTCGCCACGTGCGTTTGTATTTGTGGGAAATACAAAACTTTGCAGTGCTTATCAAATGGGCCAATTAGTTGGTGTATTCATTTTTTAGAGGGGGTACAAATAGAAACATGGCCCAATTAAGCAACCAATTAAGGTATTGTCGGTTCCTAATTGAAATCGAAGTTTAGTACGAGTTAAATTTTGAATAAGAAGTAATTACTTATTTAAAATTTTAAAGTCACCGATATATGTTAGATCAAAAGATAAGGCTAGTAGTCCTTAATCGAAACCGGGATCATACATCTAAGTCTAATATTAGGGTTATCGGTTCCTAATTGAAATAGAAGTTTAGTACGACTTAAATTTTCAATAAGAAGTAATTACTTATTTAAAATTAGAAGTCACCGATATATGCTAGATCAAAAGATAAGGCTAGTAGTCCTTAATCGAAACCGGGATCATACAGCTAAGACTAATATTAGGGTTATCGGTTCCTAATTGAAATCGAAGTTTAGTACGAGTTAAATTTTCAATAAGAAGTAATTACTTATTTTAAATTTAAAAGTCGCCGATATAAGTTAGATCAAAAGATAAGGCTAGTAGTCCTTAATCGAAATCGGGATCAAACACCTAAGTCTAAGGTTAGGGTTATCGGTTCCTAATTGAAATCTGAGTGTAGTACGAGTTAAATTTTGAATAAGAAGTAATTACTTATTTAAAATTTAAAAGTCACCGATATATGTTAGATCAAAAGATAAGGCTAGTAGTCCTTAATCGAAACCGGGATCATACATCTAAGTCTAATATTAGGGTTATCGGTTCCTAATTGAAATAGAAGTTTAGTACGAGTTAAATTTTCAATAAGAAGTAATTACTTATTTAAAATTTAAAAGTCACCGATATATGTCTATTAATATAAAATAAATTTAAATATCAAATTAACTACAACTTTACAAATCATACAAAATGAAATAATTAAAACATAAAATTGGAAATAATAATGTGAAAAAAGACACCAACAAGATTCGAACTCCTGCCAGATCTTTCCATGTTAAACGCCCTAACCACTACACCAAATCAATTAATTTCTTATTCTTTTGCGCATATAAATATCAATAACACAAATACTTAGATGGCCTGCTTCAATATATGCTCTGCTTTTTTTTTTTTTTTTTTTTTTGCTCCTTTAGCAGATGGTTTCAGTAACAATAATAACAAATATTAAGTCCCAAAATCAAAATTCAATCACAATTTAACAGTACTTTAAAAACAATAAATTCTAGTTCAAATCATTCCAAAATTGCATCCCAATATTCAATCTCAATGTAACAGTACATTAAAAACAATAAACTTAGTTTCAAAATATAATAAACATTACATCCCAAATCTCAAATTCAATCACATAGTACATCCAAAACATTTAATATATAAAAAATTACTCATTGTTGTTGATCAGCATATTTCATCACCTGTTGTAACAGACCATAACACGAAGTTGAATTTGCACCAACATTCATTCCATAAACTTGGTTTACAGGTGGTACATGTGGTACAGAAGTTACATGTTGTACAGGTGGAACATGTTGTACAGATGGTACGTGCATCTGTTGCATAACCGGATGTAACATAGGAATCATAGGTTGAAATCCATACATCGGAGTGAATTGCCCGGTCACACTTGTAACATCAATATGTGTTGGTGTTGACACATTAGCGCCACAGTCTTTCGGTTGCACTGAACATTTCTTTTGCTTCTGCACACTCCTTTCATTACAATCTTTCGGTTGCTTTGAACATTTCTTTTTCTGTTGCACACTACTTTCACAACGATCTTTCGGTTGCTCTGAACATTTCTTTTTCTTTTGCGCACTACTTTCACAACGGTCTTCCGGTAGCTCTGAATTTTTGTCTTGCACACTACTTTCAGCATTGCAACTTTTTTTTTCTCTTTTTGTCCTATTTATAACAATGAATAATAATTTTACTACAAATATAAACACACTATAATTAATAAAACATATTATATGATTCGAAAGATAAACAATCAAGAGTTATTAAAATTACCGAACAAGTCATTGCATTATGAGTTGTAGTCTTGCAATGTGTACAATGCCTGAGAGCTTTTGTGTCATTCTTTTTTTTCTTTGGAGCACCTTTACTCTGAACCGGGATAGGATCACCAACAACTGACTTTTGTGTTCCAATAGGATCCTCAACACTACAATATTTTTTTTTAAATTCATGAGGTCATCCATAATGTCCCCATACACACCATTCTTTTTAGAAGCTTCTTTGCAAAATGTTGTCAAAACAGAACAATATGCACCAAAACGGGCAAGCTCAATCACATCGGAATCAACTGGATCATTAACATCCACCACGTTCAAATAATCAATTTTAGCATCCTTGGTCCATTGCGACAATACCAAAGTGCTAGGAATGTGATCAACATGTTCTTCCTTCATCACATGTGAAATTCCTGGCACACAGTGGACAGGTGTTGCTCAAGGTGTAGCAACACTTGTCTGTTGTAGACAGATGTTGTTACTGGTGCGCCAACACTTGTCTATAAACAGAGCAAATAACATAAAACAATACAAACAGTAAAGTAAATAACACACGAGAGTTGTTAACCCAGTTCAGCCTAAAGCCTACTCCAGGGGATACCAATCCAGGAATGAAGTCCACTATCAGCAGTATTACTTCGAAGCTAAACTCACCCGTTTACAACTTCTCACTTAATCACTACCCAATGACCCTTCTACCTAGGAACTCCTAGATATGAGACCCCGTCCCAATTCCCACCTTAGCAACACAGACAGCGCTGCTATTCAATTCCACAATCACAACAGGTGGAGACACACTCCTAAGAAACTAGGATTCACTCTTGCTTAAAAGCTTGCGAGTAAACCACACAACACAATAGAACAATCTCCGTACTTCAAAGCTTAGGAGAAGTTCACACTTACAACTCAATAACACTCAGGTCCTAAGCTTGCATCAATGAGATACAAGAAAGGCTCACAATTAACACTCTAAAATCCCTAAATCTCACGCTTTGTAAGACTCGATTTTTGATACTTGAAACCATATGCTTTCCTTCGTATTTATAGTAGTTGAACGACTTGGGCTTCAAGACAAAATTAGGGCTTCTAGAATTGCGGCAGCAGTGATATATTTTTGAAAACAATAGTTATATTTTTGAACCGCAAAAATATATTTTCCAAAAATATAATTCCTTTGGAAAATAAAACTAGGGTTTGGCTGCCTCATGAAACACATTAAACACGTGCGCCTTCCTCTGTAAGAAACCTTGAAACAATTCTTCAAACAGATCTTCAAAAGATTGAGTAGAAATTTAAACCCGCTAGCTGGCGCGCACGATACAGAGTCAGGTGTTGTTCCAAAGTGTCCCAACATTTGTCACAACACTTGGGGTCAGCACATTTGTCTCAACACTTGGCTAAAATATGTTTTTGCAAAAATGTAGCCAATATACAAAAACCCAACAATCTCCCCCTTTGGCAAATTTTGGCTAAAACAATATTAGACCAGTATATAGAGAGATACAGTATTACCTTTCCTTCGAGTCAACATGATCACACAACTAGGAAAGAAAGTAACACACAATAAAACTACTTCCAAGAGTCAAGTAGCATCAGAGGCAATGCAACAGCGGAACAAAACACAACTAGCCTCATGGAACAACACAGGGGAGAAATAAACTCCCATAGTAGATGCTAAGAAGTAGGAGAAATAAACTCCTAATAGTTTTAACGCGCATTTCTTCAACATAAGAACAACAGGGAAAAATAAATTCCCATGAACATCTGAGAAAAATAAATTCTCAATCATAGTGGATAGTGGACTCATTAGTCAGGTGCCATAACACTTGGCACAACATTTGTCATCAAACATATTCAGGCGTTCAAGAGATAATATCACTCACACTCATCAGATAGAGAAAGAATATTCACTACTCCCCCTCAGTACATGCATATTACTCACACTCCCCCTCAATACGAGCATACGAACATTAGCACAAAAACAGTCGCCAGATGTGAAAACATCTGTCCACACACTTGTCACACACACACACTACTCCCCCTTTTTAGCCACAATTTTGACAAACATCATGCATAGGAAATATGTAGAGTAGCAGACAAAAGAAGTGTCAGGGTGCAATTTTTACAGACCATAGAGCACACACAGGTGCTAGAAATCCAGGGCCTTGCCCATAAAAGGAACAACAAAGAAACACCAAAAGTACATCAGGAAAATCACAAGAAAAGCATCAGAACTATATTGAAGAACTTTCATCAGAGTCCTCCATCACATCCTCAGAGCCATCCTCAGAGCCATTAGTTCCTTCTCCTTCTTGTCCATTGGGCTCACCCTCAACAGTCTCAGCAGCCTCCTCAGCCTTCAGTGCCTTAATCACACGATCAATTTTCAATTTTCTTGCCTCAAGGGCTCTGCTAGTCTAAGTAAGATCAGCAATCATCTGCTTTCTTGAAAGTACACCAGCCTGGACAGATGTGCCAACACCTGCTGCAGCATTTGTCCCATCCAGTAGCCTCTGCTCAATCACCAACACCCCTTTCCTTTTACAAGGAACATCAGTACTTCTTAGTATATCTGGGTGTTGCTCAAGGATGATATTGCATAGCAGAGTAGGGAGAGCAACTGGCTTCTCAACAGCATAAGTCAGAGCATGACTTAAAGTTTCTTGAAAGAAATAAGATCCATAATCAAATTTGGCCTTGGTACCCACAGCATATATGAACTTTCCCAATCCTCTGGCTACATCACCTGAATGGGTTGTAGGGACCCAATTGTGTGCAGCTATCCTATTCAAAACAGCATAAAATGGAGAGAGAGAGAGAAGTTGCAGCCAATTTTGCCTTGCTTGGCCATACCTTAATCCTTCCACCAGTGAGGACCTTGCAGACCTCATTTTCTAGATGGAATGAGACATTATCCAAAGGAGCATAGGGAACAGTTTGAGGAACCTTCTTCCTTCCTATACTCTTCCTAGATGTGCTGCCAGATGCAGCAACATCTGTCTCTAGTTCAAAATCAGAATCACTAGTTGGTGGAGCTTTCCTTTTCCTAGTTTCTGTTCTAGGTATTACCTTACTTACAGGTTTTGGAGGTCCATAAAGAGGCTTTTTACCAGTATCTTTTCCAGCCCTAGAAGGTTTGGGTGTTTGGACAGGTGTGTTAGCAGTCTCCACACCTTTACCAGCCCTACTTCTAGTCCTCCTAGCCACACTAGCCTCAGAATTTGTAGGAGCAGCCTTATCACTAACAGTAGTTTCATTTTCATTAACAATTATAACCTCAGGAGTTTCATTCACAACTTTATCAGGAACAGCTTCTTTATCAGTAGCCTTAGGTGGGGGACTCTCATCAGACTCAGAATAGTCCACAAGGTTTTCTTGTGCCAAAGATGTGGTAACATCTGGCACCACATTTGGCGTAGTGCCATGTGTTGCAACATTTGGCGCAACATGAGTCTCAGGAGTAGTTTTCTTGAGAGACTCAGCAGCAACAGCCTCATTAGTCTCAGTGGAAGCACCAATATTAGTATCAACAACAGTAGGGGGTTAGGAGCAGTTTTCCCCAATTTTTCAGACACAGCAGGGTCCTTTAAACCTAGGGTTTCAGCAAGATTTGGATCTTTAAGACCTAAATTAACAGAAGTCTTACCAGATGCGTCGACATTAACCTCTGCTGCTTTTACGACAGGAGTAGCAACACCACTCGATGGAAGTGGATCAACATGCAGTTCAGACATTGTAAAACTTCTCCTTGATTCAGATTTCAATTTCTTGCGCTTACTCTTTGAAACTTTAATTGAAGCGGAGGGAGAAGAAGGATTTGTAGTTGTTCGGGATTATTTATCCTTCTTTGCAACTGATTTTCTCCTCATCGTTGGACTTGTGGCAGGTATGGTGTTGAGAGGGATAGCATTTATCGCCATTTGTGGTGATGGAACAGCATTTGTCTTTGTTGGTGAAGATTTAGCAGAGTTAGACATAATTCGGAAGTGAAATTTTCTGAGAAAAGACGAGATTAGAGAAATATTGATGAGGGAGATGGAGAGTTTTTGAACGTGAGAGAGAGAATGAATGAAAAGTAATGATTGTGGTTGATGGAGGTTGTGGGAAGTTGAATGAAAACTTCCTTGATTAGCGTGTAACTTTAAGTGATGAGAGGTAGTTACACGCATTACATACTGTAACTGCTATTTGTCTTCAAAAAGCAAATTCCAAGTTTGCCTCTCAAATTTTCAAATTGATTCGCATCTAAAGCCTTTGTAAAAATATCTGCCAACTGTTCTTCGGATGCAATGTGTTCAAGTGTAACAATTTTCTCTTCTACAAGTTCTCTTATAAAATGATGACGGATATCAATGTGCTTAGTCCTACTATGCTGAATAGGATTCTTAGAGATATTGATAGCACTCAGATTATCACAGTAAAGTGTCATGACATCTTGCTCAACACTATACTCTTTCAACATTTGTCTCATCCATAACAATTGAGAGCAACTACTCCCAGCTGCTATATATTCTGCCTTAGCTGTTGATAGAGACACACTATTCTGCTTCTTACTAAACCAAGATACTAGATTGTTTCCCAAGAAGAAACATGCACCAGAGGTGCTCTTTCTATCATCAGCACTTCCAGCCCAATCTGCATCACAATATCCAATTAAGGTAGAATCATTACCATGAGAGTATAAAATTCCATAGCCACATGTTCCATTGACATATTTGAAGATCCTCTTTACTTGAGTCAGATGACTCATCTTGGGTTCAGATTGGTATCTAGCACAAACACCTACTGCAAACATGATATCAGGCCTGCTAGCTGTGAGATATAGCAAGCTCCCAATCATACTTCTATAGAGACTTTGATCCACATCAACCCCTTTCTCATCTTTGGTAAGCTTCAAGTGTGTAGGTGCAGGTGTCCTTTTGTGACTACCACCTTCCATTCTAAATTTCTTCACAATGTTTCTTGCATATTTTTCTTGAGAGATAAATATGGTGTCTTCCATTTGTTTGACCTGAAGACCTAAAAAATAAGTTAGCTCACCTACAAGACTCATTTCAAATTCAGATTGCATTTGATGCACAAAATGTTCCACCATTTGTCGCGACATTCCACCAAATACAATATCATCCACATATATCTGAGCTATCATTAGCTTCCCTTTCTCTTCTCTTACAAACAGGGTTTTATCATTACCACCCTTCTTGTATCCATGGCTGACAAGGAATTCAGTCAGTCTTTCATACCATGCTCTAGGGGCTTGTTTCAATCCATAGAGTGCTTTCTTTAGTTTGTAAACATGGTTAGGAAAGCTTGGATCTACAAACCCTTTTGGTTGTTCAACATATACCTCTTCATTTAGATAGCCATTTAGGAATGCACTTTTTACATCCATTTGATATACCTTGAATTTTAAAATGCATGCCACAGCCAAGAGTAATCTTATGGACTCCAAGCGAGCAACTGGAGCAAAAGTTTCATCAAAGTCAACTCCTTCTATCTGGGTGTATCCTTGTGCTACAAGTCTGGCTTTATTTCTAGTAATGTCACCATTTTCATCAGTTTTGTTCTTGTACACCCACTTTGTACCAATAACATTTATACCATCTGGTCTAGGTACTAGATCCCATACCTCACTTCTTTTGAACTGAGTTAGTTCATCCTGCATAGCATTGATCCAGTATTCACAGTCAAAGCTTCTTTAACATTCTTTGGTTCAATCTTTGATATGAAACATGAATTGGAGATTGCTTCTTTTGATCTTCTTGTTGCAATTCCTTGATTTGGATTTCCAATGACAAGTTCCAGAGGATGATTCTTCTGTGTTCTAGTAGATGGTCCCTTGTTTGGTCTAGGAACCTCTGTAGTAGATTCAGAATGTTGATCAGGTTCAGGTTCAGTTTGATCATCATCAGGTGTTGGGACAGGTGTTATGACATCTGTCTCTTCAGCTGGATCTGCACTTGTTGTATCATCAACAACAACATTAATTGATTCCATCATAGTTCTTGTTCTGGAGTTAAAAACCCTGTAGGCTCTGCTGTTGGTTGAGTAACCTAAAAATATCCCCTCATCACTTTTGGGGTCCAATTTTCTCCTAGGTTCTCTATCTGCCAAAATATAACATTTTGACCCAAACACATGGAAATACTTCACAGTAGGCTTCCTATTCTTCCATAGTTCATACAGTGTTGTAGCAGTACCTTTTCTTAATGTTACTCTATTGTGAATGTAACATGCTGTATTCATGGCTTCAGCCCAGAACTTGTAAGGAACATTTTTGGCATGCAACATTACTCTAGCAGATTCCTGTAAGGTTCTATTCTTTCTTTCAACCACACCATTTTGTTGAGGTGTAATTGGTGAAGAAAATTCATGAATTATTCCTTCAGCAGCAAAAAAATCAGCAAATTTAGAGTTTTCAAACTCCTTACCATGGTCACTTCTGATTCTTACAATACCACAGTCTTTCTCTTTTTGAAGTTGTACACAAAGATTTTTGAATTCTTCAAAAGTCTCAGATTTTTCCCTAATGAAATTTACCCAAGTATATCTAGAGAAGTCATCAACAATAACAAGAACATATTTCTTACCTCCAAGACTCTCAACTTGTATGGGCCCCATCAGATCCATATGTAGTAATTCAAGAACTCTAGAGGTGGACAAGTGTTACAACTTTTGGTGCGACACTTTGGTTTGCTTCCCAATCTGACATTCACCACAGATATTGCCTTCCTGTATCTGTAAGCTTGGTAGTCCTCTGACAGCTTCTTCTGATATGACTCTCTTCATGCTCTTCAGGTTAAGGTGTCCTAATTTTTGATGTAACACCCTAACCCGTACTACCCTTAAAAACGTAATTTTAAAAACTTTTTAACAAGCGTAAAGGCAGAGTGCCACGCGGTAATTAAAACACAAGCATACACTCAGAGCGTCATGAAATTTAACATGAAAAGCAACAGCGGATTCATTCACATCATATATATACATATATATATACATAAGCCATATTCATCCCTAAGGATGTCACTTATACAAGAACTAGCATAACAAAAAGGTAACACCGATATACGATGAAAGCCAAGCGAAATCCCCGACTCGATATTACATTACCAGAGCATTTACTATTTACAAACTCTAGTCAAAAGCTAGTACTAAGAGGAGTAATCTATGCTAAGTCTCCTCACCAAAAGGTACTTCAACACCACGCTAGAACAGCAGACTAAACGTCGGCACAATCCTCAGCCTGAATATCTGAACCCCCAAAGGTCCAGCAAATAACACAAAGCAGAGAGTTAGAAAACATAATCGCATATCATACGAGTATAAGAAAGGTCTTACACTTTCGAACTACATCATACATATTCTAACTCACGTCAAAACATCGCACCAAACAGTTATCAATTAATAAAGTTTAGCACAGTTCAACCAGATAATGTCACATACCATTTATCAAATATATGCGCATTTACCCTAATGTATCTAATGCCAATCATTCTATGTCATGCCCTCCCTAGACACGACTAATGCATGTGGTACCAATTGCCTTTTACCCCTCATGGATAAGTTAAACAGTTTTACATCTTGCCGGATTGTTCGGAACTTACCAAACCTTCATATCCCTCATGGATAAGTTAAACAGTTTTATATCCTGCTGGATAGCAGCTCTAGATCTTATGGATTCATCAAATCCGATCCTCGGCTTCCTTATGGACTCAAAAATCCATTTAAATCTATTGGAACCCAAGTTTCCAATTTCAACATATATATACATGAATGCATGTATGTTTGCACATATCATCAATATGATATTTCTAGCTCGAAGCTACTCATTATGAATGCGGAAACACAATTCAAACACATTCACTTAACATTACAAATTAATGCCAAATCTTCACATTGCTCATTTTAAGCTACAACTTATTGCATATACGTTTATCAATCATATAACGATTAACAATAAGCATTAACAGTATCAACATGTATCAACAATCATGTAAGGATACTCTTAAACCATGTTACAAGTGCCAAATCACACTTACAAACATTAACAAAAGTTGCAGGTTCAGTACTGTTCGCTGAGCGAATCCAAAGCGAACAGGTAGCGAACTCATTCGCTAAGCGAATCTCAATTCGCTGTAGCGAACTACATCAGAGGATTACAGGTGCATGGCGAACAGGTAGCGAACTGGTAGCGAGCTTATTCGCTGTAGCGAACTCCTGTTCGCTAAGCGAACTACACCAGAAAGAAAATCTGGTCTTGAGTTGTCTAAGGCGGTTTAACACTAAATCAACTCAAAAATTCATCCAAACATGTTATAAATTCATATAAACAGCCATTCCAAACATATATGGTATCAAGGAACATTAATCATCCCTTCCAAACATCCAAATACCTCTAATAATCAAAATCATGGCAATTACTTGAGTTTTAAGTAACTTTCTCAAACTTTCCAAAAATGATCCAAACACATACATATTCATCATGGAATCAAACTAGTGATTAACACACACAAAGTGATGATGAAAAACATCATACTCACATACAAAAGCTTAATCAAAATCTAAAAGAAATTGAGTGGGAGAGTTCGGGAACGGAGACATAGACAATCTCCCCCCTCCTTGTCACTCAAGAATCATGAATTCTAATCTCTTACCTTAAGCAAAGATGATGATCCAAGCCTTCTCTTGCTCAAGCTTTCTCTCTTGATCAAACCCTAGCTTAGCTCTATGGTTTTGCTCTTGCTCTACTCACTCAAAACTCAAAGAAATGAATTGTAATACTATTCATATGTTTGACTTGCTACTTATACTACTTCCCATGGTCATGAACCAAGCCCAATTGGCTTAGGCCCATTACCTCTCACGCCCATAAGCCCAAAACAATGGTTCTCGCGTCTAATAACTTACGTTCGGCTAAATAATTATTCGTCGCCCACTAAAATAATAAAAGCCATTTAATAAATAAAAATACATTTATTAAAATATACGAATACGAAAAATGGGTCGTTACAGATCGGGATAAGAATCTCTCATCTTGCTTTCCAACTCCCACGTCGCATTCTCACCAGCCGGTCCTCCCCACACGACTTTCACGGATGCAATCTCTTTGTTTCTCAACCTCTTCACTTCTCTCCCTTCGATTCTCAAAGGCACAGTCTCGATGGTCAAGTCATCCCTCACTTGAACATCGTCCGATTCAATCACGTGTGTCGGATCAGACACATACTTGCGCAATTGTGATACATGAAAAACATCGTGCAAATTCGCCAATGATGGCGGTAATGCAATCCTATACGCAACTTTCCCAACTCGCTTCAAAATCTCAAACGGTCCAATAAACCTCGATGTCAACTTCCTTGACTTCAATGCACGTCCTACTCCAGTAGTCGATTTAACTCGTAGGAATACATGATCCCCTTCTTGGAATTCAATGTCCTTCCTCCTCTTATCATGATAACTTTTCTGTCGATCCTGAGACGCTTTCATCTTCTCACGAATCATCCGAATCTTCTCTGTTGTCTCTTGTACAATCTCTGGTCCAAGAATTGCACCTTCTCCATTTTCATACCAACACAGAGGTGTCCTACACCTTCTCCCATACAAAGCCTCAAACGGTGCCATTCCGATACTAGAATGGTAACTGTTGTTGTATGTAAACTCTACCAACGGCAAACAAGAATCCCAATTCACGTTTTGCTCCAAAACACAAGCCCTCAACAAATCCTCTAAGGATTGTATCGTCCTCTCCGACTGACCATCTGTCTGAGGATGATACGCTGAACTCAACCTCAACTTCGTTCCTAAAGCTTCTTGCAAGCTTTCCCAAAATCTAGAAGTAAATCTCGGATCTCTATCCGAAATAATACTTGTTGGAATACCATGTAGCTTCACAATCTGCTCCACATAAATCTCGGCCAACTTAGGCACCAAAGTACCTTTCCTAATAGCAATGAAGTGAGCACACTTCGTCAAACGATCTACCACTATCCAAATCACCTCGTTACCTTTCTTGGTCTTCGGTAAACCTCCCACAAAATCCATTGCAATGCTATCCCATTTCCATTCGGGTATAAACATTGGTTGCAACAAACCAAACGGCTTCTGATGCTCAATCTTCGATTTCTGACAAGTTAAGCATGAATAAACAAATTCAGAAATTTGCCTCTTCATTCCCGGCCACCAAAACAACTTCCTTAAATCCTGATACATCTTGGTTACTCCAGGATGTATACTCAAACCACTCCTGTGACCTTCTTCCATGATCATTCTCTTCAATTCGGGTACATCCGGTACACAAACTCTTCCGTGAAATCTCATGACTCCACTCTCGTCGATCTTGATATTGGTCTCCTTACCTTCATTGATGAGTACCATCTTCTCCATCAATTTCTTATCCGATTTCTGACGTTCTTTAATATCCTCGAGAAAAGGATTCGTCAACTTTAACATTCCAAGCTTCACACTTGTAGAAGTAACCTCGCACACAAGACTCAAGTCTCGGAATTCTTCTATCAACCCTAACTCTTTCACCATCAATGATGACATATGCAAAGTTTTCCTACTTAATGCATCGGCCACTACATTGGCTTTTCCAGGGTGATAACTCAATTCAAAATCGTAGTCCTTTAAGAATTCGAGCCATCTCCGTTGTCTCATATTCAACTCCTTCTGGTCGAATAAGTATCTCAGACTCTTGTGATCACTAAACACTTCAAACCTCGATCCATACAAGTAGTGTCTCCACACTTTCAAAGTAAACACCACGGCGGCTAACTCCAAATCATGCGTCGGATAGTTCCTCTCGTGAACCTTCAGTTGCCTTGAAGCATATGCTACCACATTACCCCCTTGCATAAGCACTCCGCCAAGTCCTAACTTCGAAGCATCGCAATACACGACGAACGACTCTTTGGCATCAGGTAAAATCAACACGGGTGCAGTAGTCAATCTTCTCTTGAGCTCTTGGAAGCTCTCCTCACAATTACCATCCCAAACAAACGCTTGATCTTTCCTCGTCAACTTGGTTAACGGTAAAGCCAACTTCGAAAAACCTTCGATGAATCTTCTATAATAACCGGCTAAACCAAGAAAACTTCTAATCTCTGAAACAGATTCCGGCGTTCCCCACTGTGACACAGCGTCAACCTTCGCAGGATCTACCGCGATTCCTCCACTTGAAATTATATGCCCTAAGAAACTCACCTCTTTCATCCAAAATTCACACTTCGACAACTTGGCATACAACTTCTTCTCCTTCAAGACTTGTAAAACAATCCTCAAGTGCTCCTCGTGCTCTAACTCGGATTTTGAGTAAATCAAAATGTCGTCGATGAACACCACCACGAATCTATCCAAAAATGAATGGAAAATTCGGTTCATATACTCCATGAAAACTCCAGGTGCATTGGTCACACCAAACGGCATAACTGAATACTCGTAGTGCCCATACCTCGTCCTAAATGCAGTCTTAGGTATGTCTTCCGTCTTCACTCTAATCTGATGGTATCCAGATCTCAAATCTATCTTACTAAACACACAAGCTCCAACTAGTTGATCCATCAAATCATCTATCCTTGGAAGTGGATATTTATTCTTGATCGTCACTTTGTTCAACTGACGATAGTCTATACATAATCTCATGCTTCCATCTTTCTTCTTCACAAGCAATACTGGCGCTCCCCATGGCGAAACACTCGGCCGAACAAACTTCTTCTCAAGCAGCTCTTCAAGTTGCTTCTTCAACTCATTCAACTCTGACGCTGACATTCGATACGGCGCCATCGATATCGGGCTAGTTCCAGGTACTAGGTCGATAGAAAACTCTACCTCTCGCTTCGGAGGCACGTCAGATATATCATCCGGAAACACATCTGGGAATTCACAAACGATCGGTAACTCTTCTATCTTAACTCCTCCTTCGAGTTTCAATGATGCAAACATCATGAACATCTCGGCATGTTCTTTCAACGCTTCCGATACTTCCTTCCCGTTCATCAAATGCAAGTTCTCCTCCGGCTTCGGAAAAACAACGGCCTTCTCACGACAGTTGATATGAATCCGATTAAAAATTAACCAATTCATACCAAAAATCACATCCATACCACTAAGTGGAATACACACTAAATCCATACCAAAATGCTTACCAAAAATGGTTACGGGGCAATTACGACATACTTGTCGAGTAATTACTGAACCATTAGCAGGAGTTTCTATTTCCATCCTACCCATCATATCCGTTAAAGGAATACTAAGACGCTTCGCACAATCCAAAGAAATAAAAGAATGCGTCGCTCCCGTATCTATAATCGCAATTAAAGGAGTGTCATAGATGAAACACGTACCTCTAATGAGATTGTCCTCAAGGCTAGCATCCTCTCCACTCAAAGCAAACACCTTGCCCATCGCCTTCTTGGGTTTCTTGCAGATTATACTCTTGTGGCCCTCCTCACCACAGTTAAAACAAAACACTCTTGTTCTACACGCTTCAGTTTTGTGGCCTAACTTCCCACAATTCAAACACTTGTCTAATTTCTTCTGGCAATCATACGACATATGACCCCTCTCTCCACATTTGTAACAACTTCCATTCACCGGCTTCTTACCACCACTTGTATTACCCCTACCGCGGTTATCATAAGGTTTTCCGCGCTCTTGTCCTTTCCCTTTTCGGTCATTCGCAGCCTTGTAGTAGTTCACCTTAGCTCTACCATCCTCATCGCAAATCCTACTCTTGTTCACAAGGGTCGCAAAATCCCTTATCTGCGAAAATCCAATCATATGCTTAATATCTGGACGTAGACCACTTTCAAACTTCACACACTTGTCGTTCTCCGCTTCCATAGTGTTGTAATGCGGACTAAACGCACACAAGGTCTCAAACTTGACGGCATAGTCAGCTACCGTCATATTTCCCTGTTTCAGTTCCATGAATTCCACAACTTTCTTGTTCTTCACATCCACAGGAAAATACTTAATCAAAAATTCCCTTTTAAACATTGCCCATGGTATAGCCATACCACCGGGTCCTAGCCTCAACTTGGCATTCTTCCACCACACATTCGCTTCCTCGCGCAACACATATGTTCCAAGGGTTGTCTTCCCTTCCTCGGAACAATCCATTGCTTCAAAAATTATCTCAAGTTCTTCCAGCCACTTGTGAGCTCCATCCGGGTTGTAACCTCCGGTAAATGTTGGCGGTTTCTGCTTCATGAACCTTTCCAACCTCATCTCTACCTCTCTTCCAGGTTGATGATCTCTAACCACAATGTTGGTAAGTGCGGCCAAAGCTTCCGCAATCTGAGCATTCGTCCTCGCAGCAGCCATGATTCCTGAACGAATCACAACTAGACGTTAGAAAGTACTAACAGTGTTCCCTACACATGCTCATACGGGGAAAAGAAAAGTCCTAATTGGTTCACACGAACCGACCTGCTCTGATACCACTATTGTAACACCCTAACCCGTACTACCCTTAAAAACGTAATTTTAAAAACTTTTTAACAAGCGTAAAGGCAGAGTGCCACGCGGTAATTAAAACACAAGCATACACTCAGAGCGTCATGAAATTTAACATGAAAAGCAACAGCGGATTCATTCACATCATATATATACATATATATATACATAAGCCATATTCATCCCTAAGGATGTCACTTATACAAGAACTAGCATAACAAAAAGGTAACACCGATATACGATGAAAGCCAAGCGAAATCCCCGACTCGATGTTACATTACCAGAGCATTTACTATTTACAAACTCTAGTCAAAAGCTAGTACTAAGAGGAGTAATCTATGCTAAGTCTCCTCACCAAAAGGTACTTCAACACCACGCTAGAACAGCAGACTAAACGTCGGCACAATCCTCAGCCTGAATATCTGAACCCCCAAAGGTCCAGCAAATAACACAAAGCAGAGAGTTAGAAAACATAATCGCATATCATACGAGTATAAGAAAGGTCTTACACTTTCGAACTACATCATACATATTCTAACTCACGTCAAAACATCGCACCAAACAGTTATCAATTAATAAAGTTTAGCACAGTTCAACCAGATAATGTCACATACCATTTATCAAATATATGCGCATTTACCCTAATGTATCTAATGCCAATCATTCTATGTCATGCCCTCCCTAGACACGACTAATGCATGTGGTACCAATTGCCTTTTACCCCTCATGGATAAGTTAAACAGTTTTACATCTTGCCGGATTGTTCGGAACTTACCAAACCTTCATATCCCTCATGGATAAGTTAAACAGTTTTATATCCTGCTGGATAGCAGCTCTAGATCTTATGGATTCATCAAATCCGATCCTCGGCTTCCTTATGGACTCAAAAATCCATTTAAATCTATTGGAACCCAAGTTTCCAATTTCAACATATATATACATGAATGCATGTATGTTTGCACATATCATCAATATGATATTTCTAGCTCGAAGCTACTCATTATGAATGCGGAAACACAATTCAAACACATTCACTTAACATTACAAATTAATGCCAAATCTTCACATTGCTCATTTTAAGCTACAACTTATTGCATATACGTTTATCAATCATATAACGATTAACAATAAGCATTAACAGTATCAACATGTATCAACAATCATGTAAGGATACTCTTAAACCATGTTACAAGTGCCAAATCACACTTACAAACATTAACAAAAGTTGCAGGTTCAGTACTGTTCGCTGAGCGAATCCAAAGCGAACAGGTAGCGAACTCATTCGCTAAGCGAATCTCAATTCGCTGTAGCGAACTACATCAGAGGATTACAGGTGCATGGCGAACAGGTAGCGAACTGGTAGCGAGCTTATTCGCTGTAGCGAACTCCTGTTCGCTAAGCGAACTACACCAGAAAGAAAATCTGGTCTTGAGTTGTCTAAGGCGGTTTAACACTAAATCAACTCAAAAATTCATCCAAACATGTTATAAATTCATATAAACAGCCATTCCAAACATATATGGTATCAAGGAACATTAATCATCCCTTCCAAACATCCAAATACCTCTAATAATCAAAATCATGGCAATTACTTGAGTTTTAAGTAACTTTCTCAAACTTTCCAAAAATGATCCAAACACATACATATTCATCATGGAATCAAACTAGTGATTAACACACACAAAGTGATGATGAAAAACATCATACTCACATACAAAAGCTTAATCAAAATCTAAAAGAAATTGAGTGGGAGAGTTCGGGAACGGAGACATAGACAATCTCCCCCCTCCTTGTCACTCAAGAATCATGAATTCTAATCTCTTACCTTAAGCAAAGATGATGATCCAAGCCTTCTCTTGCTCAAGCTTTCTCTCTTGATCAAACCCTAGCTTAGCTCTATGGTTTTGCTCTTGCTCTACTCACTCAAAACTCAAAGAAATGAATTGTAATACTATTCATATGTTTGACTTGCTACTTATACTACTTCCCATGGTCATGAACCAAGCCCAATTGGCTTAGGCCCATTACCTCTCACGCCCATAAGCCCAAAACAATGGTTCTCGCGTCTAATAACTTACGTTCGGCTAAATAATTATTCGTCGCCCACTAAAATAATAAAAGCCATTTAATAAATAAAAATACATTTATTAAAATATACGAATACGAAAAATGGGTCGTTACATTTGATGCCACAGCTTAACCTCTTCATTTTTAGTTAAGAGACATGTAGATACATTAGCTTCTTCAAGAGGGATCCACAAGTAGCAGTTGTCTTTTGATCTAACACCCCTCATAAGGATGTCTCCTTCATTATTGCTGACCAGACATTCATTTTTTGTAAAGTTGACTTTCATGCCTTGATCACATAGTTGGCTTATACTGATTAGATTGGCAGTTAGTCCTTTTACAAGGAGAACATTTTCAAGTTTTGGTAGACCATGGTCAATCAGTCTTCCAATACCTTTGATTTCCCCCTTTGCTCCATCTCCAAATGTCACAAAACTTGTGGCATAGGATTTTACCTCTTTCAAATACTTTTCAACACCAGTCATGTGTCTGGAACAACCACTATCAAAGTACCAGTCTTCTTTTGATGAGGCTCTGAGTGACGTGTGGGCAATCAGACTTTTCCCACTGCTTTCAGCTGTATACTCCTTGGTATTGATTGTATCATCTTTTTGCTTTCATTCCATCCTTGTTTTAGTAATGGATGGTTCAGACTCTTGTGGAATTTCACTTGGATACCCATACAATTTGTAGCAGTAAGGCCTTATGTGCCCCTTTCTTCCACAGTGATGACATCTCCATGAGTGGTACCTGCTTCTTGGTCTAGGTATAAACCTAGGTCTCTGCCATCTTTGCTGATGTGGTGCCACATGTGGCAACACTTGTCTCTGCTGTCTAGGAGACAGGTGTGACGACATCCTGTCATGCATTTTTGGAGACGGTTGTTTACTTATCTCAGGCATATATTTCCCTTCTTTGTTGTAATCCATAATCCTATTAACATTTTTGTATTCATACCCAATGCCTGTTTTGGATCTACTAGGAGCAGGCAAAGTTTCCAGGATTTCATCTAGATCACTTCCTTTGAATAGCCTAAGAACATGCTTCTTTAAATTCTCAAGATGAGAGTTTAATTCAGTTACCTCTTCATTCAGATGGGCTATCTCAGTCAGTTGTTTGATCTTGTCAGCTTCTAAGTTGATGATAGTTGCCTTCTGTTCCTCAATGATCTTTAAACTATCTTCCCATTTAGTACTAAATTTAGAGATTCTTGACAGATTAGCAGCTCTCTCAGTTTGCAACTTAGTGATTGTTTCTTTTTGCTCTTCAGAGACTCTGCAGACTTCTGCACTCTTTAGACACAGCTTTTTATATGATTCAGCAAGTTCATCAAAGGTTAGTTCTTCTTCACATGATTCAGTGTCAGATGTGCAAACACTTGTCAATACATGTATAGCTTTTGCAGTATCGGCTTCTCCTTCAGAATCTTCATCTGACCAAGTTACAGTTAACCCCTTCTTTTGTTTCTTCAGAAAGGTTCCACATTCACTTCTAATGTGACCAAACCCCTCACATTCATGGCATTGAACACCTTTATTTGGAGCTGATTTCTCATCTGTTACAGGTTTTCTGAAATTCCTGTAAGTGTTGCGACCAATGTCAGCTGCACCTGTCTTAGAGCGTTTGTCCATTCTCTTTAGCACCTTATTAAATTGTTTTCCCAAAAGAACCATTGCATCAGAGATGCTTTGTTCAGACTCTGTGTCACTCAGTTGATCTTCTTCCTCAGCATTTGAAACAAACGCAATACTTTTGTTTTTCTTATCCATCTTTTCATTTGTAGCTACCTCATAGGTTTGTAGTGAACCAACCAGTTCATCTAGCTTCATATCTGTGATATCCTTTGCTTCTTCTATAGCTGTGACTTTCATGTCAAACTTCTTAGGTAGAGACCTGAGCATTTTTCTTACCAGCTTTTCTTCAGGTATCTTTTCACCCAAGGCATCAAATTGATTGTCAAAATCAAGTATGGTCATGTGAAAATCCTGAATGGTTTCATCATCATTCATTCTAAGATTCTCAAACTTAGTTGTTAGGAGTTGTAGCTTAGATAGCTTCACTTTAGAGGTACCTTCATGAACAGTCTCAAGAATTGTCCAAGCTTCCTTAGCACAGACACACTTTTTGATGAGTCTGAATATGTGCTTGTCAACACCATTATTATAAAGTGCATATAATGCTTTTGAGTTTGCAAGAGCAAGCTCATCTTCTTCTTTGGACCATTCTTCAGCAGATTTCAACTCAGGAGTTGGTTTACCATCTTTGTCCATCTTCACAGGTGGAGTCCATCCTCTCAGAATTGCCTTCCATGTCTTGCTATCAATTTGTTTTAGGAAGGCCATCATGCGGGACTTCCAATAGTCATAGTTTGAAGCGCCAACCAAAAGAGGTGGTCTGGTAACAAAACCTCCTTCTTTGTCCATCCTTGCCAGAAACGATTTCCCTGGAGCTCACCCTAAAATTCAGAACAGGGTGCCTGCTCTGATGCCAATTGAAATTCCTGGCACACAGTGGACAGGTGTTGCTCAAGGTGTAGCAACACTTGTCTGTTGTAGACAGATGTTGTTACTGGTGCGCCAACACTTGTCTATAAACAGAGCAAATAACATAAAACAATACAAACAGTAAAGTAAATAACACACGAGAGTTGTTAACCCAGTTCAGCCTAAAGCCTACTCTGGGGGATACCAATCCAGGAATGAAGTCCACTATCAGCAGTATTACTTCGAAGCTAAACTCACCCGTTTACAACTTCTCACTTAATCACTACCCAATGACCCTTCTACCTAGGAACTCCTAGATATGAGACTTCGTCCCAATTCCCACCTTAGCAACACAGACAGCGCTGCTATTCAATTCCACAATCACAACAGGTGGAGACACACTCCTAAGAAACTAGGATTCACTCTTGCTTAAAAGCTTGCGAGTAAACCACACAACACAATAGAACAATCTCCGTACTTCAAAGCTTAGGAGAAGTTCACACTTACAACTCAATAACACTCAGGTCCTAAGCTTGCATCAATGAGATACAAGAAAGGCTCACAATTAACACTCTAAAATCCCTAAAACTCACGCTTTGTAAGACTCGATTTTTGATACTTGAAACCATATGCTTGCCTTCGTATTTATAGTAGTTGAACGACTTGGGCTTCAAGACAAAATTAGGGCTTCTAGAATTGCGGCAGCAGTGATATATTTTTGAAAACAATAGTTATATTTTTGAACCGCAAAAATCTATTTTCCAAAAATATAATTCCTTTGGAAAATAAAACTAGGGTTTGGCTGCCTCATGAAACACATTAAACACGTGCGCCTTCCTCTGTAAGAAACCTTGAAACAATTCTTCAAACAGATCTTCAAAAGATTGAGTAGAAATTTAAACCCGCTAGCTGGCGCGCACGATACAGAGTCAGGTGTTGTTCCAAAGTGTCCCAACATTTGTCACAACACTTGGGGTCAGCACATTTGTCTCAACACTTGGCTAAAATATGTTTTTGCAAAAATGTAGCCAATATACAAAAACCCAACAACATGAAAAATATGAGAACAAGGAAGTCCACGAGAATCAAAAAACCGGCACGAACATTGGAATGTATCACCATCGTAAACAACTGTTCTTTCATACACATCCCGACAATATTTAGTCAATGTATAAAACTTTGTATCTCCAATTTCCTTTTTATGCGTAACAATCAATTCACCGGCATTCATAATTTCTTCATTCACTTCTTTGAAAATCTCCGCTGTATAGATTTTAGCGGCATTGCTCTCAATCAAACGTAGTTGAGTTGTCAACACAGGTTCTGAAAACTTTGACTTAAAATCTTCAACAAGTTCATTGTTTTTGTAGCCTCTCAGAACCTGCTCAAAATTTTGCATAAATTCAAAGATGCATCCTTTCTTTCTGGCATAACTCTTTATTATTGCATTGATTGCTTCACATTGAGACGTAGTTCTTATACGTCCAAAAAACTTATCCCGCAGGTATGCAGTTGCCCATAGTAACTTGTTCTCGTAGGTTTTGATAACCCAAGGATGTCATTCAACTCCATTTTCTTTAATCATCTCTGACCAATACTCTTCAAAATCATCCTTTGAAAATTTTGAGAAGATGGCTTTTTTAAATCCCTTCAAAAAACCTGAATTCTTCACATTCTCACCTGCATTCTTATTCAAATGCCAGGCACATAACCGATGGGTCGAATCGGGGAAAACCTCTTTTATAGCCTCCCTCATAGCCCCATCTACATCTGTCACCACAGCTTTTAGGCGTTTATTTTCCATACACTCCAAAAAACAATTCAACACCCACTTATATGTCTCCGTGGTTTCATCTGATACCAAGGCAGTGCCAAAAATTATTGTTTAGGAATGGTGGTTACAACCTAAAAATATAACCAACGGGAGGTTGTATTTGTTGTTCTTGTATGTTGTGTCAAGTGCAACCACATCTCCAAAACAGAAGTAGTCAGATCTACTGGTCCCATTAGCCCAAAAAAGAGACTTCATCCGTCCATTACTACTGTCAGCAGCATATTCAGCGTAGAGCATGGGATCAGTAGCTGACTTTGCATTAAGATAATGTAGCGATGCGGCAACATCACCATCTTTAACAATATCACACATTTTTTTATCAAAAAAATTGTAAAGATCTTTCTTCGTAAACCCAACACCACCATATCCACCCTTCTGAGCAACCATGTACCCTATAATATGACAAGTTCTAATTCCACGTGACTGTATACCATCAACCTGAGCTCTATCTGCTTCACTAATTTTACGATAAACTGGGTGTAAGTGCACAAACCTAGCTGATGTTAATTCATGGTTATGAGTCTCTTCAAACACAGACACTACATATCTACCCTTATCGGCTTTGTATGTCACACGAAACCTAGCCGTGCATTTCGTACGTGTCAAACGTTGGTGCTCTCTTTTCCTATCTAACCTAGATATGTGTCTCTTATCTCTTAAACCTTGTCTAGTGCATACAAAAAGCTTGTTTGTTATTATTTTACTACCATCAGGCCCTATTTTCTTCTTATCATCACTTTTCCTAACGGAAAAACCTTTACATTTACTGTATTGATAATAAAATTCATAAGCTTCTTCAATACTACCAAAATCCATAGCACGAATTTTATTAGCAGTCATAGAATTAATACGTACCGCTCTTTCACCTACAGATGTTTCATCATCAAAATCATGGTCATTGTCATCATCATCATCACCATCATCATCATCATCGTGGTCACCAGTATCATCGCCATCATCTGACCTATCATGCCCACTAGATACCGAATAGCTGGAATCCTCATCATCATATGTATGACTATCAGTTGAACTAACTTCATTCGAATCAACATCTACATATTCATCATATTCTACCATTGTTGTGAACCTGAAACACAACAATTGTCACCATCAATAACAATACCTCCTAATTCCATAATTAAAATGAAAGGTAACTAACACAACTGAAAATAAAATTT
Organism: Trifolium pratense; assembly: GCF_020283565.1. Classification (NCBI taxonomy): domain Eukaryota; kingdom Viridiplantae; phylum Streptophyta; class Magnoliopsida; order Fabales; family Fabaceae; genus Trifolium; species Trifolium pratense. The sequence continues at coordinate 71,731,946 of NC_060060.1, forward strand.
ATATACACACAACTAATTTTATGCAGAAAACAAATTAAAGCTAATTCTCAAATTGAAAATCAAATTAATTCTTAATAACTAATTACAAATAAATTTGTAATTCAATTTCAGCATGAACCCTAATTCCCAATTGAAATCAAATTGATTTTCTGCATAAACACTAATTCCCAAATTGAAATCAAATTAATTCTTAATAACTATTTCTGTTTTGTATTTACCTTAGCAACTGCACACGCAATCTTCTTTCACAAACTCGCCGTCGAACGGAGTTCCGTTCAAACTCAAAAGAAGGAAAATGATGAACTAGCAAAGTTTGTTCGTCCAACAATGGCGAGCGTTTTGGAGGTTAATGTTGTTGTTTACACTTTGTTGGTGATGAAAAGAAGTTCAGGAAAACGAAATTGATGATGTTGTGTCTTTGTTGGTGATGAACACAAATTCAGAAGAAGGAAAACGATGAAGTTTGATTCAAAAAAAATTACAAAGATTATTTTGTCATGTTTTTTTTTATTTAATTTTAGTTTTAATTTAGTTTTAATTAATTTACAATCATAATTAAAATTAACAAAATATAATATTGGGGTAATTGTGTAAGTTTTAATATGTAAGGAACTTAGTTGAAATATTAAAAGATGCTAATTTACATGGTAAGTACCATACATGAAGGTTGTACCATATCATTCAAAGTTGGTCAACACTGCATCCTCATTAGCCAGTTTTGGAATGTACCAAAACATCCCAACTAAGGAATGTACCATAGAATTTTCCATATAAGTTTTCTCCTTATCCATATACTTATATGATCACATAAAACATTGTCATTTTTGAAATGATTCATTTTTAAACTTATGAGATCATAAACCTATTAAAGTCTGAATCACTCATCCTTGTAACTCTCATCCAAAATCCGAAATCAACCATACATGTCATTAAGTACAACTTTCTCTACTACTTATTTTCATGTAATTGATATTTTTAAACAAGCATTCAAAGCATATTATAACAGAACTTCCTGTCATACAATAACCATCATAAGGTAATCTCGTTCTCTCGATAATATGTGATCATTGAAATAGACCTTAACTCGAGAAATTCTCATGTTGGCCATGATGCTTAAATTGTGTCCTTACAAATAAAAATTGTGTAAAAGCAGTCAGTATATATTCAAAAGAATCCAATGTTATAATGTCAATATTATATTGTTAATGAGCATAAAATCTAGACTCCAGCACAAATTTTGGAAAAGCAGCATATCTTATAGGCTGAATAAGTTCTCAAAAACGAAAATGGATTGCATTAAAAACCAAATCTCTCAAATGCATAACATGGTAAAAAAGGCCCTCTTGTTAAGCTAATTATAGAGTTGTAGTTATATAGCAGCACCGTAAATTGCACGACACGTACGTAATTGATAGCAAGTATTAATAGCATAAGAAAAACACATTAGTACAGTCATTATACCATATGAGAAACATATAAAATGGTTGAATAACTTGCTTTTCCTTCATTCCGAAGTGCACTTACAGCTTAGAATATATTGAGTATTGTTTTACTTACCACAATTTAAGAGTCTTAAACTTTTGAAAGACTTGTACAAACAATAGAAACGGTCGAAGAATTGGTTCATATAAAAATTGCACTAAGAACATCATCCAACACGTACATTGTAACTAAAGAGTTCATGATGCATTTTACAAAGTATATCCATCAATTCCAACTATCATACTTGGGGTTACTAGGGCCATATGTTCCACCTGATTTTTAAGATAATGGAAAAAGATTCCATCTCACAATGATTTATAGTCTTATAGGATTTGTATACCTGATTAAATTTTAATTTACAAAATTGAAGGTTAACTTTTTCTCGAACCAGAAGATCGAAGGTTCTTCAATAATCAAAAATGATAAAATCGACATCCCGTCATCGTTCCCAATAGGTATAAATCGATTATAAACCAAACGGGGCAAATATGTTGGAACAAAAATTCCAATAAGCAGAAGATTTAAGGTTCTTGGGGCAGATTCCTCAATTAAGTTTTAAGTAAAAGATTGAATTATCAAGAATTAAAAAATCAGTATCACTACAAGTATCAACCGAAAATCGATATGTTGGAATGAAAACAAAAAATTACTGTAGTAAACTAGGTCTTCAATAAGGTTCAATTGAATGTTCTTCAATAATCAAGAATAAGAAAAATGGGTAAGGTTCAACCTTTTTCAAAAAGATTGAATGGTCATGACTAATCAAAAATGAAAAATTCAATGAAAATTTATTGGAATGAAAGTTCCAAAATCACCATGGCAAAGGAAAAAGTTAATCTTTCAAAATATTGGTACCAAACAGGGTCTTGGAATCAATGCACATATGTAAAAAGAAAACTCAAAAAATTACCTCACCAAACAAAAAAGTTTATCTTTCAAGGTCTTGGCACAAAGCATACTATAGTATTTATCACCCAAGATAAATTCTACAATGCATTGATTCTTTACTAGAAGAAGAAGAAAGAAAAATCTAACAACCAAACCAAACACATTTACGCATGGTGTAAGATAGAAGTTGTTGCTGCATAACATAGACATGGGGAGACTGCATGTGGTTTAATATAAAGGCTATCTCAAGGGCTTTCATATTTTATTGGACCAAGGGCCTCGGTCCAACACCGGGTTAATTAATCATTCAAGGCTTTTAACTAAATTAAAAGCAAATTTACCGTCCCTTCGAGCAATAGTTTTTTGTCTTTACTTACCTTCAAATTTTGAGTTAGAGAGAGGTTTAGAATGAGACATACCTTCATGGGTGATGATGTGAGACTTATATAGTCGAGAAGGAAGTGGCATTGGGCTTGGACCATCCAAACAGTCAACTCTACAACTGTAGCATGAATATTCCAGTCAAGTCTCTCATAATGAATCTAAAAGGATGCCAAATTAATCAACTTCAGTTTGTTTTACACATAAAAACCAAATTAGAAAACATAAATAGAGAATACCTCCAAAATCCAAATTACCAGGATTTTAAATTCTTGGAGCTTATAACTATATGGCATTTTGGCTACTTTCTCTTCCTTCTTTTGAAGAACTCTAAACTAATTAAGTATACAGTCCCTCAATGTTGGCTGCTATGAATATCAATCTTATCCAGTGTTACCACTTGTACGCTCAACAAGAATAATATTTTCAACCAATAATTGCAATAGCTTTCACATTGTTAGCTAATTATTCATATACTTATATGATGACATAAAACATTGTCATTTTTGAAATGACTCATTTTTAGACTTATGAGAGCATAAACCTATTAAAGTCTGAGTCACTCATTCTTTGATAATATGTGTCCTTACAAACAGAAATTGTCACTGAAATAGACCTTAACTCAAGAAATTTTCATGTTGGCCATGATACTTGAATTGTGTCCTTACAAACAGAAATTGTGTAAAAGTAGTAAGTATATATTCAAAAGAATCTAATGTTATAATGTCAATATAGGCTGAATAAGTTCTCAAAAACAAAAATAGACTGCATTCAACATCAAATCTCCAAAATACATAACATGATAACATAGTAAAAAAGATCCTCTTGTTAAGCTAATTATAGAGTTGTAGTCATATAACTACATCGTAAATTGCACGACGCGTAGGTAATTGACAGCAAGTGTTAATTGCATAAAGAAAAACACATCAGTAAGCTAATTATAGAGTTGTAGTCATATGCAACATCGTAAATTAAACGACACATAGGTAATTGAAAGCAAGTGTTGAATCACTTACTTTTCCTTCATTCTGAAGCGCACTTGCAGTTATATCTGATTCTACACCATATATATAGGGGGAAAAGCAGCTCAAATCATAGAATTATACCATATTAAGAAAACTTGTTCCCACATTTACTTCTGACATTAAAATCCTGCCCAGTCAACAAATTAACCTTAAAAGTTGGGATTCAATAGAATGGTCCCAGCACCTGTAATTGTTCCCTAGTTTCTATCCTGCAACCAAAGCTTCCATCATCTCTCCAGAGACTCTGGACCATTCTATCATCGTCTATGGGACATTGGTCTCATAATCAATCTAAAAGGATGATAGTCATCTATTACAGAACTGCACAGTGTACTATTGTTGAACAAAGTTCTATATATAAGAATATGTTGTTATATGAATCTAAAATGCATAATTCAACCATGTTTGAAAACATAAAGCCAATACAAACAATCACAATGAAATTTTTTAAAAAAAAAAAAACTTGAATAGCTCATCACCTGAGAATTCCTTCTCATCAAATAGCTTTCACATTAAGGCATCATCCTGCGTTTTTGGACCATCAAGAAAATCCCTTATAAAAATCACAAAACAAAATATATTTATCTTATTGTTGAATTTTGAGTTAGTGGGCTCATATTTACCACACAACGCTTTATAGATAATGAAAAAAATTCATCTCAGTGACATATTAACGATTCGGGTCATAATGCATTTTACTCTGACGCCATTGTCTCATTGAGGCATCCATTGCTTACAAAACTTATGAAACAATAGGGAATAGGGTCATTAAGATCATAATTCAAATCACTGCAAAATTGAATCTAGGGACTAAGGGTCACCAAAAGCACAATAGATATCCATTCATGGATTTTGAATAAAAATTCATATATATTTTTTGACAAAAAAGAGGACACAGATAGAGACAATATATTCAACTGGTTGTCTACATATTGGACATCTATTTGTATGGAACCTTAAAACCTTTGCACATCCGCTACACATGCACTGCAAAGAAGACAAGAATATATCAAGAGAAGAAGGATTCAAACACTGATTATGAGCGTTAGCACTTATGAGCGTTAGCACTTATGAAACTGTTTGGGAGAGCTTTTAAAAACAGTTTATGGCTTGTTCATAAATTGTTTCAGCTTATTTACAAAAGCACTTCAAGATAGAAGATGAAAACAGCTTATAGCTTACGCCTTGTTTGGATAAACAACTTAATTAAGAGTTTATAGCATAAAAACTTATCATGTAAATGAAAGATAAAATTAATTCAAACTATTTACATTTAAGCTATACAGGAGTGGGGAGCTTTATTGAAATAAGTTGAAAAAGCTTATGAACATGTAATAAAATTGTTTCCACAAGCTGTCCCAAGTCCCAAACAGTTCCACAAGTGTTTGTGTCAGTAGATAAGCTCAATGTGCTTACACTATTAGCTTAGACACAAACATTAAGTTCTCATAAAAATAGATTTGACACACACTCAGTGCTTGTGCTACTAGCTCTTAATGAAGTTTTATCCAAACAGGACATAAGTAGTTTTCAACTATTAAGTCGAACAAAAATAGTAATCAGTATGCTGAGATTGATCAGTGACAGAGTAAATTTTGGGTTAAGATAACAAGAAATGACCAGAAAATATAATGATCTAATCATTGAAAATAATTGGCAGCACCAAATATCAATATCATTTAACATTTCCCAATGATTTAGCATTAGTACTAGTGAAATCACCGGCAAAGATCAGCATCATTCTGTTAACAAGTAAAAAAAATTAAATCACAAAAAGGAAACAGTAAATACCATGTGGCGACAAGGAAGGACAGTTGTGTCGCGAGATTCTGATAAGCAGATAACTCTTTTCCGGGGTCATTCACATCACAGTCACTCTACTAAAGTTTCAATACCATATATCTCCTGCAGCTCATACCTCATTCCATTCACCCACAATATCTGCTTACCAACCTTCACCTGGAATTCTCCTTTCTCCTTCTCAAACACTTCTTGAGTTATTTGAGAGTTTCATTTATTACCAGATGTTGGAGTTTCATTTGTTCCGTTCATGTCACCGGAAGATGCATCTGCTTTAGCTGCTACAGGATAGACGTCTAGGTCGCCCATTTTTAATAACTCGGATTCCTCGAACATTGAAAGAGTGATACCAGTTCCAGATGGTTGTCTAAACTTCTGGCCAAGACCATGCTGGAAATTGATAGTAACCGTCATCTTCTTTTGCAAAGAAAAGTACTGTGATGTTGTTATGGAGAAAATAGGAAACAAACATTTAAATCAAACAAATAAAAGAACTACACCACAAAAATACATATTCAAATGTGCACTAAACTCGTGTTCAATTTCAGTTTTGGAAAAATTAAAATTGCTCTAGTAAAACATGGATTGAACCGACTATTAAGAGACTTTGTAATGAACAGGTACATAATGTATCTATAGATCTTGCCACAGAAACCAATTTTTTATATTACTTGATGCTAACTTGGCTATGATGTAAGTGGAAGTGTCACCAATGTCTATTTCAACATTTCAATTTTCCTACCAACAAAATTAGCCACTATGGATTTCAATCCAACTAACGAATTATTGACAACTATTCTCTCACCTCAGTTAACCATCGCACTTTCGACTACCATGCACCAAATATTTTCACTTTCATTTGTTAAACTCGAGGAGATCTCAGTAACCTCAAGGGACATTCTCAATAGATGTCACTTCAATATACTGCTTATAAGCAATTGCAATCTTTAGCAGCAATAGACCCTGCTTTTAAATCAGGCTCCCCGTATTATTATAGGAAATTGAACCCGAGTGACGGATAGATATACTTTTTCAGTAAATCACAAAATATACGCAAAACATAGCTGCTCTATTTTTCATTTGAAAAATGCTATATGTAAACCTGTCATGCACCAGTTTCCTAAGCTAGCCAAAAAATAACATGTTATGCCGATAAGTAAATATTTACCCATATTAGTCTACATTGGCAACTATAAGAAAGCTCTCACTACATTACAGTCCAAATTCCAGATATCAGCCGAGTTCCCATAAAAATATCAAAAGGACAAGCTTATGAATACAAAACAATAAGACTAAACATGGTTAGACTTAGAGGTTGAATAAAAATATAAACCAATCAGGGTCATAATAAGCCAATATAAACTATACATGTTTTGAATAAAAGTTCATATTAAAATTTCTTTAAAGGCCACCATCCAACTTTTCCTTTATGAATAAAGAGTTCGTAAATAATTTTACTCTAAGGTCATTGAGGCATCCATCCCCATTCATGCATTTTGAATAAAAATTCATATATATTTTTTGATATATCACTTCTAAGTTCATATATAGCTTAAATGAAAAGGGTCATTAAGATCATGATGCAAAACCACTTCTAATTGCAGTTGCAAAACTGAATTTAGGGACCAAGGGTCATCAAACCACAATAGATTAGATATCCATTCATTTATTATGAATAAAAATTCATATAGGAGTATATGTTTTGACAAAAAATAGGACACCGATACAGACAATTGCTTGAGTGGCAATTAAAGCAACAACTAACTTTTACATTCAGGGACTAGGGTCATTAAGTTCATCCAACATTTTACTTTATGGTCATTGAGGCATCTATGATCCATCCGTTACAAAACTTATAAAAAGATTCCAACCGTCAAATTTGGGGTTACTAGGGCAATATACTCCACCCCTTTTTCAGGCAATTTAAAAAGATTCCATCACTCAATGTTTCACAGTCTTATAGGGTTTTTATACCATTTTAAATTACGATTAACAAAATCGAAGGCTGACTTTTTTTCTCAAGCAGAAAATTGAATGTTCTTGAATAATCAAGAATAAGAATAATGGGTAAGGGCCGTAAGGCTCTACGTTTATTCAAGTAGAAAATTGAATGTTTTTGACTAAATCTAAAATGAAACAAATAGGTATCTCAACAAGCATGAATGAAAATATCTTTCAGGGTTCTCGGCACAGAGCATACCTGTTACATAATAATATTGTCTGAAAGAACTGTCAACAGTCACCACAGCAAGTTTTTAGACTGCATACCAGAGAGGCCACCTGTATTCGGTTACTAAATCCAAGACTTGCATTTATAATTATCAACACAAATCTAGTGCTATATGATTCTTATACATCTACGTGCATTCAAAAACATTGACACATAAAAACTTGTTGAGCTTTCCTCCATAGATTACAATACAAGCATCCTTATATGACATAGATGGTCAGCTTAATGCCATATATACCAGATAAATACTTTGATAAATAGTTCAAACTCCAAAGAGTAAATTTCTATGTACTTTGCTTCAGTTGATTCGTTTCTTCCTTAGAGAATTCCTTTGAAACCTTTATCAATAGGCTAATCCAACACAAGCATGCACTCCAATTTGCATTGGCAAAATCACTTCATATTGTAGTTGCAAAATTGCTTTTAGGGACTAGGGTCATAAAAGCACAATAGCTAGTATTTATGCCTTAATGCCTTATATTATGAACAAAATTTTATATTAAAATTGCATTTGAGGCAACAACTAGCTTTCACATTAAGGCATCATCCAACTTTTTTAGGTTATCAAGAAAATCTCTTACAAAAAACATGGAAAAAGTATAACCATCTTGTTATTGAATTTGGAGTTAGTGGGCTCATATATACCATACCACCCTTTATAGATAATGAAGAAAAAAAAATTATGTCAATGACAGTACCACAATTAGGGTCATAAAAGACAGTGGAGACCATGCACCGTCCAACTTCTTTAAAGGCACCATCCAACTTTTCCTTTATGAATAAAGAGTTTGTAATGCATTTTACTCCAAGGTCACTGAGGCATCTATCCCATACAAAGCTTATGAAACATTAGAAACTAGGGTCATTAAGTTCATAATACAAACCACTTACAAATTATAATTGCAGCTGTAAAATTAAAATTAGGGACTAAGGGTCAACAAATCAAAATAGATATCCATTCATGCATTATGAATCAAAGTTCATAATTTATTTTTGAGAAAAAAGAGGACATAGAGATAATAGCTTGAGTGGCAATTAAAGCAACAACTAGCTTTCACATTCAAGGACTAGGGTATCTCAACATGTATTAATGCAAATATAAAAGATTGAAAGTTCCAATAATTACCGTAGTAAACGAAAAAGTTCTATCTTTCAAAATATTGGTACCAAACAGGGTCTAAGGACAAAACACTTTTTTCTCAATTAGTAAGGTTATTTTGTTTTTATGAAAAATTGAGAGTGAAATCACCACTCGTGAAATCAAAACATAAAAAATTGAGAGTGAAATCATATACCTCTTGATCTGGCTTTTCATTTTCAAAGTTGCTCTAATTCGTGGATGAAGCCACATCAACACCAACAGCTGAACCATCAACAATCCATTTACTCACCAGCATACTTTCAACTTCAGTTACAGTCCTCCACTAACAGTTCCATGAGATTTCGGTTTCACCATTGAACCTTTGGGAAATTACCACCTTATTAGCATTCTGAACCTGAACATCACTATGTTCAGCAATAAAACATTTTGTATTTATCAAGCAAAAGATTGAATCTTATCGAATGATCAAAAATGATAAAAATGAGTAAGGTTCTGTCATTTATAATTATCAACACAAAGCTAGTGATATCTGATTTTTATACCAACATCCACCAAATTTTATCAGATTTCACAATAGGTCTGCAGAAAAAAGACTAACAAATACAACCTCATTATGGTTTCCCTCATTGATCACAATGCAAGCATCCTTATATGGCATACGTTGTCTACAAAATTCCATATATACCAATTAGATATTATAAGAAATAATTTAGACTCCAAAAAGTTGGTTTCTTTGTACTTTGCTTCAGTTGATTCGTTTATTCATTAGAGAATTCCTTTGAAACCTTTATCAGCAGGCTAATCAAACACAAGGGCACACTTCCTTTTGCATTTGCAGAATCACACTTCATATTGTAGTTGCAAAATTGCATTTAGGGACTAGGGTCATCAAAGCACAATAGATAATATCCAAGCCTTATATTAAAATTGCATTTCAGGCAACAACTAGCTTTCTCATTAAGGCATCATCCATCATTTATGGGCCACCAAGACAAACTATACCATACCACTAGTGACAGTTTCACAATTAGGGTCATAAAAAGACGACAGACACAATCAACATTTTGAATAAAATTTCATATCAACATTTATTTCCTTTGAAAGTCACCATCCAACTTTTCCATTATGAATAATGAATTCATAATGCATTTTCCTCAAAGGTCATTGAGGCATCCATCCCTTACAAAACTTATGAAACATTAGGGACAAGGGTCATTAAGTTCATATTGCAAAATCACTGCTAATTGCAGTTGCAGAATTAAACTTACGGACTAAGGGTCATCAATTAAGGCAACAACTAACTTTCGCATTCATGCCTAGGGTCATTAAGTTATTTATCCAGCATTTTTTGGAGAGCTTATTGAAATAAGTTGAATAAGCTTATGAACATGTAATAAAATTGTTTCCATAAGTTGTCCCAAGTCCCAAACAATTCCACGAGTGTTTGTGTCAGTAGATAAGCTCAAAGTGCTTATACTATTATAGCTTAGACACAAACACCAAGTGCTTGTACTATTAGCTCTTAATTAAGTTTTATCCAAACAAGACACAAGTAGTTTTCAACTATTAGGTTGAACAAAATTAGTAATCAGTATGCTGAGATTGATCAGTGACAGTAACTTTTGGGTTGAGATAACAAGAAATGACAAGAAATTATAATGATCTAATCATTGAAATTTTTTTGGCAGAAACAAACATCAATATCATTTAACATTTCCCAATGATTTAGCATTAGTACTAGTGATATCACCGGCTAAGACCAGCATCATTCCGTTAACCAATAAAAAAAATTAAATCACAAAAAGGAAACTGAAAATACCATGTGGCGACAAGGAAGGACAGTTGTGTCGCGAGGTTCTGATAAGCAGATAACACACTCTTTTCTGGGGTCATTCCCATCCAAGTCACTCTATACTGAAGTTCCAATACCATATATCTCCTGCAGCTCCATACCTCATTCCATTCACGCACAATATCTTCTTAACAACCTTCACCCGGAATTCTCCTTTCTCCTTCTCAAACACTGCTTGAGTTATCTGAGAGTTTGTGTTTGTTTTACTACCAGATGTTGGAGTTTCATTTGTTCTGTTCATGTCACCGGAAGATGCATCTGCTTTAACTGCTACAGGATAGACGTCTAGGTCGCCCACTTTCAACAACTTGGATTCCTCGAAGATTGAAAGAGTGATACTAGTTTCATATGGTTGTCTAAACTTCTGGCCAAGACCATGCTGGAAATTGATAGTAACAGGTGCAAAAATATTTTCCCTAGTCGAGTTAAGGACACAACCGTTACCTTCTTTTGCAAAGAAAAATATTGTGATGCTGTTATGAAGAAAATAGGAAACAAACATTTAGATCAAACAAATAAAAGAATTATAACACAAAATATACATATTCACTAAACTCGTGTTCAATTTTAGTTTTGGAAAAACTGGAATTGCTCTAGTAAAACATGGATTGAACCGACTATTAAGAGACTTGTATCCATAGATCTTGCCACAGAAACCAATTTTTCGTATTACTTGATGCTAACTTGGCTATGATGTAATGGAAGTGTCACCCATGTCTATTTCAACATTTCAACCTTCCTACCAGCAAGATTAGCTACCATGGATTTCAAACCAACCAACGAATTATTGACAACTATTCTCTCAACTCAGTTAACCATCTCACTTTCGATTACCATGCACCAAATAATTTCACTTTCATTTGTTAAACTCCAACAGTCCACGCAAAATAAGTTAAGTAATCTTTCCACACCCTAAAAAGTAAAAGAATTAAAAAGGCACCCTCAGTAACCTCAAGGGACATTCTCAATAGAGGTCACCTCAGTTGGTGACTTGGTGTTAGATTGTCTAGAGCATATAAGCAATTGCTATCTTTAGCAGCAACAGACTCTGCTTTTCAACCAGGCTCCCCATATTATTGTAGGAAATTGAACCCGAGTGACGCATAGATATACTTATTCGGTAAATCACAAAATATACGCAAAACATAGCTGCTCTATTTTTCATTTGAAAAATGCTATTTGCATACCTGTCATGCACCAGTTTCCTAAGCTAGCCAAAAAAAACATGTTATGCTGATAAGTAAATATTTACCCAAATTAGTCTACATTGGCAACTATAAGAAAGCTCTCATTAAATTACAGTCCAAATTCCAGATAGACGAGTTCCCATAAAAATATCAAAAGTACAAGCTTATCAATATAAAACAATAAGACTAAACATGGTTAGACTTAGAGGTTGAATAAAAAAATAAACCAATCGGGGTCATAATAAGCTAATATAAACCATACATATTTTGAATAAAAGTTCATATTAAAATTTCTTTGAAGGCCACCAGCCAACTTTTCCTTTATGAATAAAGAGTTCGTAGCATTTTACTCTAAGGTCATTGAGGTATCCATCCCTTACAAAACATTAGGAACTAGAGTCATTAAGTTCATATATATCCATTCATGCATTTTGAATAAAAAAATTCATATATATTTTTTGACAAAAAAGAGGACACAGATAGAGACAATTGCTTGAGTGGCAATTAAGGCAACAACTAGCTTTCACATTCAGGGACTAGGGTGATTAAGTTCGTCCAGCATTTTACTCTATGGTCATCGAAGCATCTATGATCCATTCATTACAAAATTTTAAAAACAACGTATATTCATCAATTCCAACGGTCAAATTTGGGGTTACAGGGGCCATATAACTCCAGCCCTTATAGAGTTTTTATACCCTTTTAAATTTTGATTTACAAAATTGGAGGTTCACTTTTTTGACACCAGAGGGAAACGAACTTGAGACCTTGAGAGGAGCACACTACAAGGTCCCAAACCAACGCCACTAGGCCAACCCAAGTGGGTTTATAACCACCACTCATGAAATCAAAACATAAAAAATTGAGAGTGGAATCATATACCTCTGGATCTGACTCTTCATTTTCAAAGTTGCTCTGATTCGTGGATGAAGCCACATCAAAACTAACACCTGAATCTGAACCATCAACAATCCCTTTGCTCACCAGCATGCTTTCAACTTCAGTTACAGTCCTCCGCTAATAGTTCCATGAGATTTCGGTTTCACCGTTGAACCTTTGGGAATTTACCACCTTATTAGCATATTGAACCTGGACACCACTACATTCAGCAATAAAACGTTTTGTATTTAACAAGCAGGAGATTGAATCTTATCGAATGATCAAGAATGATAAAAATGGGTAAGGTTCTGTCTTTTTTAAGTAACTAAATCCAAGACTTATATTTATAATTATCAACACAAAGCTAGTGAATCTGATTTTTATACCAACATCCACCAAATTTTATCAGATTTCACAATTGGTCTCCAGAAAGAAAAATAAGACTAACAAATATAACCTCATTATGGTTTCCCTTATTGATGACAATGCAAGCATCCTTATATGGCATACGTTGTCTGCAAAATTCCATATATACCAGATAGATATCATAAGAAATAGTTTAGACTCCAAAAAGTTGGTTTCTTTGTACTTTGCTTCAGTTGATTCGTTTCTCATTAGAGAATTCCTTTGAAACCCTTATCAGCAGGCTAATCAAACACAAGGGTGCACTTCCTTTTGCATTTGCAAAATAACTTCATATTGTAGTTGCAAAATTGTGATTAGGGACTAGGGTCATCAAAGCACAATAGATAATATCCATGCTTTATATCAAAATTGCATTTCAGACAACTACTAGCTTTCACATTAAGGCGTCATCCAACATTTTTGGGCCACCAAGACAAAGTATACCATACCACTAGTGACAGTTTCACAATTAGGGTCATAAAAAGACAATAGACACAATCAACATTTTGAATAAAATTTCATATTAACATTTATTTCCTTTGAAATCTACCATCCAACTTTTTCATTATGAATAATGAATTCATAATGCATTTGCCTCAATTTGAGGCATCTATCCCTTACAAAACTTACGAAACATTAGGGACAAGGGTCATTAAGTTCATATTGCAAAATCACTGCTAATTGCAGTTGCAAAATTGAATTTAGGGACTAAGGGTCATCAAAGCAGAATATATAGTCATTCATGCATTATTATGAATAAAAATTCATAATTTTTTTTAATAGAAAAGCAGACACCGATAGCAACAATTGCTTAAGTAGCAATTAAGGCAACAACTAGATTAAACATTCAGGCATAGGGTCATTAAGATATTTATCCAACATTTTTTGGGCATCAAGACATCACATCACTTTTTATCGAAGCAGAAGATTAAAAGTTTTTATCGACGTCCATCATCGTTCCCAACAGTTATTGATTATAAACCGGATGGGGCAAATATGTTGGAATGAAAATTCCAAAAATGGGCTAAACTGCATTATTGTAACAAAAAACTGTTCTTTTTTTAAATATTGCTACCAAACATGATCTTGGGATATAACACGTTTTGCACAATTAATGGTCATCGATTCCAATGGTCAAATTTAGGGTTACTAGGGCAATATACTCCACCCTTTTTCAGATAATGAAAAATGATTTCGTCACACAATGAATGTTCTTGACTAAATTTAAAATATGTATCTCAACTTGTATCGATGAAAATATATTGGATAAAAGTTCCAAAATATATAAACTAGGAAAATTGATACATCCACTCATGAAATCAAAACATAAGAAACTGAGATGAGAATCATATACCTCTTGATCTGACTTTTCATTTTCAAAAGGTTGTTCTGATTCGTGCATGAAGCCGCATCTGAATGATGAACCTTCCCTTTACCCAACAACATGATTTCAACTTCAGTTACAGTCCTCCAAGAACAGTTCCATGAGATTTTGATTTCCAAATCACTGTTGAACCTTGGCAATTAACCACCTTATTAGCATGCTAAACCTGAACACTGCTATGCTCAGCAACAAAAGCTTTTGTATTTATCAAGCAAAAGATTGAATCTTATTGAATGATCAAGAATGATAACGCATACATCTAGTGCTATTATGCCAACACCTACTGAATTTTATCAGATACAACCTCATTATGGTTTCCTCCATTGATCACAATGCAAGCATCCTTATATGCCATAGGTTGTCTGCATAATGCCATACATACCAGGTCGATATTTTAAGTAATAGTTTATACTCCAAAGAGTTGGTTTCTTTGTACTTTGTTCATGAGAATTCCTTTGAAACCCTTATCAGGAAGGTCATCAAAGCACAATAGATATTATCCTTGCATTATAATATGAATGAAATTTTACATTAAAATTGCATTTAAGGAAACAACGCTTTCACAATATGGCATCATCCAGCATTTTTGGGCCACCAAGACAATTCCTTATAAAAATCATGGAACAAAGTATATCCAACTTTATATACAATACCACTACAATTAGGGTCATAAAAAGACAATAGACACCATCACGTTTTGAATAAAATTTTCATATTAAATTTCTTTCCTTTGAAAAGCCACCATCCAACTTTTTCATTATGAATAAAAAATTCATAATGCATTTTTCTCAAAGGTCATTGAGGCATCCATCCCTTACAAAACTTATGAATCATTTGGGACAAGGGTCATTATGTTCATAATGCAAAATCACTTCTAATTGCAGTTGTAAAATTGAAGTTATGGACTAAGGGTCATCAAAGCAAACTATATACCGATGCATGCATTATTATGAATAAAAATTCATATTTTTTTAATAGAAAAGCGGACACCGATGTGGACAATTGCTTCAGTAGCAATTACGGCAACCACTAGCTTTCACATCCAGGGACCAGGGTCATTAAGTAATTTATCCAGTATGTTTTGGGCATCAAGACATCCAATCACTTTTTATCGAAGCATAAGATTAAAAGTTTTATCGAAGCCCATCATCGTTCCCAACAAGTGTTGATTATAAACTAGATAGGGCAAATATGTTGGAATGAAAATTCCAAAAACTGTTGTTTTAAAATATTGTTACCAAACATGGTCTTGGGACATAACATTTTTTGCACAATTAAGGTTCTTTTTGTTCTTCAATGATCAAGAACGAGAAAAGTGGGTAAAATTATACCTCTTTTTCAAGCTGAAGATTAAATGTTCTTGAATAAATAATAAATGAAGAAATGGGTCTTTGTAATGTTCTTGAGGCCAGAAAAACAGTTCATTACCTTCCAGGAGGCATTCTGAAGGATCTTGTAATGTTCGGTAACTTTCTTCTGAAGCTCAAGCTTTTCATATCTTTCATCAATAAACCCTCATCTTTCTATAGCTTTCTGATATCAATGTGCAAAGAGTATAAATAAGCAAAACAGGGAAACATGCATGAACCAGGCTCAAACAATGTAACCCATCAATATAGTGAAAAAAAATCAGAAGTTCAAGATAGATGAACTCTAGAAGCAAGAGAGCTAAAATTGTTTATGTATTAGGACTTGAACCACCCTCCTGAAGAAAAGTAACACATCTAACGTTTGTAAACCAATGCCGCACTCCCTATTTAATTCAAAATTTTATATCGCAACCCAACAACATGGAACATAGAAAAGGGAGCAGATAAACATTATAGAAAATAAGCATCGTTTTACAGAATAAAAACCTTTTCCGGCATGAAAATAAGCAACATTGAAATCATGTCTCAACCTAACCCAAGAAACCACTATTTATTGGCCACATAGAAGATCTGGAGCAAGCAATCCACCATTTACTAACAGAAAGAGAACATAAGAAATTATGTGAATTCTAGACTGAGCTAGAATAAAAGACCTCCTGGAAATTTGTCCCTTAGAAGATGAGAAGGCCACCCAGAATAAGAATAACGGTCAACAATGAGAGTGTTATTCCACTTTTCAATTTTGTTTCCGTCAATGACCTGCACCAACAATACAACTTAATTAAAGAAATATTGGCATTTCACTTGTCATGAGCAAGTACCAGCAAAAATATCCAAATGGTTCTATTGCTATAAAACTTGCACGCAACATTAGCAAATAAGAACAACATTCTAGGATATAACCATATTAACATAGTAACTAGAGCCATGTATCAAGCTTATTGAATTATACTTCCCTATGAGTCAGAAACCATGTCAGCTTTACAACACTATGTCATCACAACTTGCTTCTGCGGATTACATAAAGGCTACGGAAACTAGAGGTTTTGATCAAAGGACTTAAATGCCTAAGCTGTCTATGGTTACCATTTCTTCCTTCATAATGCAAAATCACTTCTAATTGCAGTTGCAGAATTGAATTTAGGGACTAAGGGTCATCAAAGCAGAATATATATTCATTCATGCATTATTATGAATAAAATTTCATAATTTTTTTTAAAAGGACACCGATAGAGACAATTGCTTAAGTAGCAATTAAGGCAACACTAGCTTTCACAGATATGGACTACGGTCATTAAGTTCATCCAACATTTTACTCTATGATCCATCCGTTACAAAATTTATAAAACAAAGTATATTCATCGATTCCAACAGTCAAATTTAGGATTACTAGGGCAGTATACTCCATCACTTTTTCAGCTAATGAAAAGGGATTCCGTCACGCAATGATTCACAGTCTTGTGGGTTTCTATACCCGTTTAAATTGGAAACCCGCCATAGTTCCCAACATGTATCGATTATAAACCAGATGGGACAAATATGTTAGAATGAAAATTCCAAACACGAGTGAAACTCCTTTATCATGACAAAAAAAAACTGTCTTTTAAGGTTCTTTTGGGATGGACCAGAACACCTTTTGCACAATTAAGGTTCTTTAGTTTTTCTCAAGCAGAAGATTGAATGTTCTTGAATGACCAAGAATGAGAAAAATGGGTAAAGTTGTACCTTTGCACAATTAAGGTTTTTTATTCTTCCCTTAAGCAGAAGTTGTACCTTTTTTCAAGCAGATGATTGAATTTAGGGACTACGGATCATCAAACCAGAACATATATCCATTCATTCATTATTATGAATAAAAATTCATAACTTTTTTTTTTAATAAAAAAGCGGACACAGATAGAGACAATTGCTTGAGTAGCAATTAAGGCAACAACAAAGCTTTCACATTTAGGGACTAGGGTCATTAAGTTCATCCAACATTTTACTCTATGGTCATTGAGGCATCTATGATCCATCCGTTATTAAATTTATAAAACAAAGTATATTCATCGATTCCAACCACCAAATTTAAGGTTACTAGGGCAGTATACTCCCCACCCCTTTTTCAAATAATGAAAAAAGATTCCCTCACACAATCATTCAGTCCTATATAGGGTTTTATACCCTTTAAAATTCGAAAGCCAACATCGCTCCCAACATGTATTGATTATAAACCAGTTGGTGCAAATATCTTAAAGTGAAAATTCCAAAAACAAGTGAAACTCCCTTATCGTGACAAACAAAAAACTGTCTTTTAAGGTTCTTTTTGGGACAGAACAGAACACCTTTTGCACAATTAAGGTTCTTTTGTTTTTCTCAAGCAGAAGATTGAATGTTCTTGAATGATCAAGAATGAGAAAAATGGGTAAAGTTGTAACTTTGCACAATTAAGGTTTTTTTTTCTTCCCTTAAGCAGAAGTTGTACCTTTTTTCAAGCAGATGATTGAATTTAGGGACTACGGATCATCAAAGCAGAACATATATCGATTCATGCATTATTATGAATAAAAATTCATAACTTATTTTAATAGAAAAGCGGACACCGATAGAGACAATTGCTTGAGTAGCAATAACGGCAACAACAAGCTTTCACATTTAGGGACTAGGGTCATATTTAGGGACTAGGGTCATTAAATTCATCCAACATTTTACTCTATGGTCAAATTTAAGGTCACGGGCAATATACTCCCCACCCCTTTTTTCAGATAATGAAAAAAGATTCCTTCACACAATCTTGTATAGGGTTTTTATACCTTTAAAATGGAAAGCCAACATCGCCCTACATCGTTCCCAACATGTATCCATTATAAACCAGATGGTGCAAATATCTTAGATCATGTAATCCATTCTCGCCTTAATGGGCCATTTGTTTTGGTATTTTAAAAAAATAATTTTTATACAATTAACTGTATTTTTTGTCTTTATAAATTTTTAAATTTTACTTTCTAACCAATCAATAATCACTGAATACCTTCTAACCAATCACAATGCAAATCATCATGCTAGTACACCACAGTACAAAAAAACCACTAAACTTCAAACAAATCACAATGCAAATCATCATGCTAGTACACCACAGTACAAAAAAACCACTAAACTTCAAACAAATCACAATGCAAATCAAACTACAAAATTAAGCAATGCATGAAAATAAATCAATTTATTTATAGTTGTTTAAAGTCCAGTACAAGTGGTGAGGAAAAATGAAAGAGATGAGAAACTTACAAATCATACGGCGAAGTAGCAATCGTGCAGGAACAGCAGAGCCTTCGTGCAGGAGTGACGGAACCGTCGTACATGGGACATAACAGCTTACTATGCCTCTTCCTCCTAATTTCCTCTTGCTTTAAAACATTTGAAGAAAAGGTAAGTCAATAAAGATAAGGCTAACTTGGTAACTAAGGACTAAATGCTACGTCTTAGCTCTTAATTTTAAACTAATCAGTGCCTCATCACAAACAGTTTTGACACCAAAATTTGGGAACTTCTTTGGCCAATGATTATAATAATGAGCAATAAAAGATCCACAAAGAAGACCCTGTTAATAAAAAATGCACTAACACACAACCAATATCAGTATATATAAATAGAGGACAACGTATCAACTATCATTATCAAGCATTCAATATAAGTGACAATGCAAAGAGGAAATTAGGAGAATGTGTCTGATCTAACAAAAAACTTGATTTCCAATTTGCTAAATCAGATAAATAACACAATCACTGCTACTATAACTCTTAAATCAACAAAAGCAAGTATCCATCCTATCAGAGGAAAACTAATACCTCAAACAACAAATAAATTGTAAAATAAAACATCAGTTACAAAATTTATAAAACATAGTATATTCATCGATTCCAATGGTCAAATTTAGGGTTACTAGGGCAATATACTCCACCCTTTTTCAGATAATGAAAAATGATTTCGTCACACAATGAATGTTCTTGACTAAATTTAAAATATGTATCTCAACTTGTATCGATGAAAATATATTGGATTGAAAGTTCCAAAATATATAAACTAGGAAAATTGATACATCCACTCATGAAATCAAAACATAAGAAACTGAAATGGGAATCATATACCTCTTGATCTGACTTTCATTTTCAAAAGGTTGTTCTGATTCGTGCATGAAGCCGCATCTGAATGATGAACCTTCCCTTTACCCAACAACATGATTTCAACTTCGGTTACAGTCCTCCAAGAACAGTTCCATGAGATTTCGATTTCCAAATCACTGTTGAACCTTGGCAATTAACCACCTTATTAGCATGCTGAACCTGAACACTGCTATGCTCAGCAACAAAAGCTTTTGTATTTATCAAGCAAAAGATTGAATCTTATTGAATGATCAAGAATGATAACAGATACATCTAGTGTTATTATGCCAACACCTACTGAATTTTATCAGATACAACCTCATTATGGTTTCCTCCATTGATCACAATGCAAGCATCCTTATATGCCATAGGTTGTCTGCATAATGCCATACATACCAGGTCGATATTATAAGTAATAGTTTATACTCCAAAGAGTTGGTTTCTTTGTACTTTGTTCATGAGAATTCCTTTGAAACCCTTATCAGTAAGGTCATCAAAGCACAATAGATATTATCCTTGCATTATAATATGAATGATATTTTACATTAAAATTGCATTTAAGGCAACAACGCTTTCACAATATGGCATCATCCAGCATTTTTGGGCCACCAAGACAATTCCTTATAAAAAATCATGGAACAAAGTATATCCAACTTTATATACAATACCACTAGTGACAATTTCACAATTAGGGTCATAAAAAGACAATAGACACCATCACGTTTTGAATAAAATTTTCATATTAAATTTCTTTCCTTTGAAAGCCACCATCCAACTTTTTCATTATGAATAAAGAATTCATAATGCATTTTTCTCAAAGGTCATTGAGGCATCCATCCCTTACAAAACTTATGAAACATTTGGGACAAGGGTCATTATGTTCATAATGCAAAATCACTTCTAATTGCAGTTGTAGAATTGAAGTTAGGGACTAAGGGTCATCAAAGCAAACTATATACCCATGCATGCATTATTATGAATAAAAATTCATATTTTTTTAATAGAAAAGCGGACACTGATATAGACAATTGCTTCAGTAGCAATTAAGGCAACCACTAGCTTTCACATTCAGGGACCAGGGTCATTAAGTAATTTATCCAGTATGTTTTGGGCATCAAGACATCCAATCACTTTTTATCGAAGCATAAGATTAAAAGTTTTATCGAAGCCCACCATCGTTCCCAACAAGTATTGATTAGGGCAAATATGTTGGAATGAAAATTCCAAAAACTGTTGTTTTAAAATATTGGTACCAAACATGATCTTGGGACATAACATTTTTTGCACAATTAAGGTTCATTTTGTTCTTCAATGATCAAGAACGAGAAAAGTGGGTAAAATTGTACCTCTTTTTCAAGCTGAAGATTGAATGTTCTTGAATAAATAATAAATGAAGAAATGGGTCTTTGTAATGTTCTTGAGGCCAGAAAAACAGTTCATTACCTTCCAGGAGGCATTCTGAAGGATCTTGTAATGTTCGGTAACTTTCTTCTGAAACTCAAGCTTTTCATATCTTTCATCAATAAACCCTCATCTTTCTATAGCTTTCTGATATGAATGTGCAAAGAGTATAAATAAGCAAAACAGGGAAACATGCATGAACCAGGCTCAAACAATGTAACCCATCAATATAGTGAAAAAAAGTCAGAAGTTCAAGATAGATGAACTCTAGAAGCAAGAGAGCTAAAATCATTTATGTATTAGGACTTACCACCCTCCTGAAGAAAAGTAACACATCTAACGTTTGTAAACCAATGCCGCACTCCCTATTTAATTCAAAATTTTATATCGCAACCCAACAACATGGAACATAGAAAAGGGAGCAGATAAACATTATAGAAAATAAGCATTGTTTTACAGAATAAAAACCTTTTCCGGCATGAAAATAAGCAACATTGAAATCATGTCTCAACCTAACCCAAGAAACCACTATTTATTGGCCACATAGAAGATCTGGAGCAAGCAATCCACCATTTACTAACAGAAAGAGAACATAAGAAATTATGTGAATTCTAGACTGAGCTAGAATAAAAGATCTCCTGGAAATTTGTCCCTTAGCAGATGAGAAGGCCACCCAGAATAAGAATAACGGTCAACAATGAGAGTGTTATTCCACTTTTCAATTTTGTTTCCATCAATGACCTGCACCAACAATACAACTTAATTAAAGAAATCTTGGCATTTCACTTGTCATGAGCAAGTACCAGCAAAAATATCCAAATGGTTCTATTGCTATAAAACTTGCACGCAACATTAGCAAATAAGAACAACATTCTAGGATATAACCATATTAACATAGTAACTAGAGCCATGTATCAAGCTTATTGAATTATACTTCCCTATGAGTCAGAAACCATGTCAGCTTTACAACACTATGTCATCACAACTTGCTTCTGTGGATTACATAAAGGCTATGGAAACTAGAGGTTTTGATCAAAGGACTTAAATGTCTAAGCTGTCTATGGTTACCATTTCTTCCTTCATAATGCAAAATCACTTCTAATTGCAGTTGCAGAATTGAATTTAAGGACTACGGGTCATCAAAGCAGAATATATATTCATTCATGCATTATTATGAATAAAAATTCATAATTTTTTTTTAAAAGGACACCGATAGAGACAATTGCTTGAGTAGCAATTAAGGCAACACTAGCTTTCACATATATGGACTACGGTCATTAAGTTCACCCAACATTTTACTCTATGATCCATCCGTTACAAAATTTATAAAACAAAGTATATTCATCGATTCCAACAGTCAAATTTAGGATTACTAGGGAAATATACTCCATCACTTTTTCAGATAATGAAAAGGGATTCCGTCACGCAATGATTCACAGTCTTGTGGGTTTCTATACCCGTTTAAATTGGAAACCCGCCATAGTTCCCAACATGTATCGATTATAAACCAGATGGGACAAATATGTTAGAATGAAAATTCCAAACACGAGTGAAACTCCTTTATCATGACAAAAAAAAACTGTCTTTTAAGGTTCTTTTGGGATGGACCAGAACACCTTTTGCACAATTAAGGTTCTTTAGTTTTTCTCAAGCAGAAGATTGAATGTTCTTGAATGATCAAGAATGAGAAAAATGGGTAAAGTTGTACCTTTGCACAATTAAGGTTTTTTTTTCTTCCCTTAAGCAGAAGTTGTACCTTTTTTCAAGCAGATGATTGAATTTAGGGACTACGGATCATCAAACCAGAACATATATCCATTCATTCATTATTATGAATAAAAATTCATAACTTTTTTTTTTAATAAAAAAGCGGACACAGATAGAGACAATTGCTTGAGTAGCAATTAAGGCAACAACAAAGCTTTCACATTTAGGGACTAGGGTCATTAAGTTCATCCAACATTTTACTCTATGGTCATTGAGGCATCTATGATCCATCCGTTATAAAATTTATAAAACAAAGTATATTCATCGATTCCAACCACCAAATTTAAGGTTACTAGGGCAGTATACTCCCCACCCCTTTTTCAAATAATGAAAAAAGATTCCCTCACACAATCATTCAGTCCTATATAGGGTTTTATACCCTTTAAAATTAGAAAGCCAACATCGCTCCCAACATGTATTGATTATAAACCAGTTGGTGCAAATATCTTAAAGTGAAAATTCCAAAAACGAGTGAAACTCCCTTATCGTGACAAACAAAAAACTGTCTTTTAAGGTTCTTTTTGGGACAGAACAGAACACCTTTTGCACAATTAAGGTTCTTTTGTTTTTCTCAAGCAGAAGATTGAATGTTCTTGAATGATCAAGAATGAGAAAAATGGGTAAAGTTGTAACTTTGCACAATTAAGGTTTTTTTTCTTCCCTTAAGGAGAAGTTGTACCTTTTTTCAAGCAGATGATTGAATTTAGGGACTACGGATCATCAAACCAGAACATATATCGATTCATGCATTATTATGAATAAAAATTCATAACTTATTTTAATAGAAAAGCGGACACCGATAGAGACAATTGCTTGAGTAGCAATAACGGCAACAACAAGCTTTCACATTTAGGGACTAGGGTCATTAAGTTCATCCAACATTTTACTCTATGGTCATTAGGCATCTATGATCCATCCGTTACAAAATTTATAAAACAAAGTATATTCATCGATTCCAACCACCAAATTTAAGGTTACTAGGGCAGTATACTCCCCACCCCTTTTTCAAATAATGAAAAAAGATTCCCTCACACAATCATTCAGTCCTATATAGGGTTTTATACCCTTTAAAATTCGAAAGCCAACATCGCTCCCAACATGTATTGATTATAAACCAGTTGGTGCAAATATCTTAAAGTGAAAATTCCAAAAACGAGTGAAACTCCCTTATGGTGACAAACAAAAAACTGTCTTTTAAGGTTCTTTTGAGACAGAACAGAACACCTTTTGCACAATTAAGGTTCTTTTGTTTTTCTCAAGCAGAAGATTGAATGTTCTTGAATGATCAAGAATGAGAAAAATGGGTAAAGTTGTAACTTTGCACAATTAAGGTTTTTTTTCTTCCCTTAAGCAGAAGTTGTACCTTTTTTCAAGCAGATGATTGAATTTAGGGACTACGGATCATCAAAGCAGAACATATATCGATTCATGCATTATTATGAATAAAAATTCATAACTTTTTTTAATAGAAAAGCGGACACCGATAGAGACAATTGCTTGAGTAGCAATAAAGGCAACAACAAGCTTTCACATTTAGGGACTAGGGTCATATTTAGGGACTAGGGTCATATTTAGCTCCCCACCCCTTTTTTCAGATAATGAAAAAAGATTCCTTCACACAATCTTGTATAGGGTTTTTATACCTTTAAAATGGAAAGCCAACATCGCCCAACATCGTTCCCAACATGTATCCATTATAAACCAGATGGTGCAAATATCTTAGATCGTGTAATCCATTCTCTCCTTAATGGGCCATTTGTTTTGGTATTTTAAAAAAATAATTTTTATACAATTAACTGTATTTTTTGTCTTTATAAATTATTAAATTTTACTTTCTAACCAATCAATAATCACTGTATACCTTCTAACCAATCACAATGCAAATCATCATGCTAGTACACCACAGTACAAAAAAACCACTAAACTTCAAACAAATCACAATGCAAATCAAACTACAAAATTAAGCAATGCATGAAAATAAATCAATTTATTTATATTTGTTTAAAGTCTAGTACAAGTGGTGAGGAAAAATGAAAGAGATGAGAAACTTACAAATCATACGGGGAAGTAGCAATCGTGCAGGAACAACAGAGCATTCGTGCAGGAGTGACGGAACCGTCGTACATGGGACATAAGTCTTGCTAACAGCTTACTATGCCTCTTCCTCCTAATTTCCTCTTGCTTTAAAACATTTGAAGAAAAGGTAAGTCAATAAAGATAAGGCTAACTTGGTAACTAAGGACTAAATGCTACGTCTTAGCTCTTAATTTTAAACTAATCAGTGCCTCATCACAAACAGTTTTGACACCAAAATTTGGGAACTTCTTTGGCCAATGATTATAATAATGAGCAATAAAAGATCCACAAAGAAGACCCTGTTAATAAAAAATGCACTAACACACAACCAATATCAGTATATATAAATAGAGGACAACGTATCAACTATCAAGCATTCAATATAAGTGACAATGCAAAGAGGAAATTAGGAGAATGTGTCTGATCTAACAAAAAACTTGATTTCCAATTTGCTAAATCAGATAAATAACATAATCACTGCTACTACAACTCTTAAATCAACAAAAGCAAGTATCCATCCTATCAGAGGAAAACTAATACCTCAAACAACAAATAAATTGTAAAATAATAATCAATCTTAGAAGAGAGTAGAGACGATTTGCTAATACTCTGCATCTTTTTTATCAAAACTTTACTTTGCATTTTGAGATTGTAAAACAAATAATCAAATCTTAGAGCAGAGATTCAGGCACAGTGGCATCATTTAGAGGCTCACCCTTAGTTGCAAACTGAAAATTAAGTTCACAATTGTACTTGGCAGTCCTGTAACAACCTCTCTAGCAGAAGCAACACTCGTAGATTAATTGTGGACTGCCATTTTACCTTCATAGATTAATTGAACAAGATGTGGGATTCAGTGCTCGTGCAATTTGGGGGAAAAGGGACTAATGAGAAAGTTAGGGTTTCGGTGACATTCAAATTTCTAAACGGGAAAGGGTTTGAAATTTGAAGGGTTCGTGAAAGAAGATTAGAGGGTTCTGAGAAACCGTGACGACGATGAGAAACGGTGACAGTGAAGAGATTGTGAGAAACGGTGACGACGATGAGAAACGGTAATGGCGAAGGGTTTGTGATAAACGGTGACGATTAGAGAATGAGAAGATCATAGAAACGGTGACACGGTGACAAGGTTACAGTGAGAAACGACGACGACGACGAGGTTACGGTGAGAAATGGTGACGACGAGGTTACGGTGAGAAATGGTGACGACGATGAGAATGAGAAGCTTGAAGGCTCTCGTGGAGAGAAAAGAAGGAATGAAATCAAATTCTTTTCGAAAATGCACACACGCATATTTCACATTCTCTAACCTTAAAGTTTGAATTTGTTTTTTTTAAGTTTTTTCAAATAATAAATTTTTATAGTCTTTTCAAAATAAAATTTATGTATTTTTGTCAAAGTGTATTTCTATTTAAGTTTTTATTGTTAAGCTAATGTGTATTTTTAAATAATTATTTTGTATACATGCTTAGAATATTGTAAAAAGTTCCTCGAAAAAAAAAAAACTCAATAGTAATTTTTATGTCGAGATTTTAATTACATTTATCTTTATCTTTTAAAATTTTAAAAATTCATATCTAATTCTCCGCATTTTTAAAAAAAAAAATCAAGTTATATAAATAAATTTCGGGTCTTGCTAATGAGTGTCCTCGAACAATCTTTAAATATTAAATTTAAAAAAACTATTTCATAAAGATTCAGAAATCAATGAGATCGGGGCTGAGCCCATTTTTTTTAATAATAAACAGTATATATATAAAATAAAATCACCATAGTTTTTTTTATAAGCACCAAAACAAAATAAATTCTAGGATAAAATAAAGGAAAATACTAACATGTTAAAACATTGGATATGGTAATTTTGACTCAAAAATTGTGTAATCAATTATTTTATCATAGAATTTATTTTGTTTTGGTGATTTAGAGAATGTGGTTCCAGTCCCCTCCCAAATGCAGTTGAGGGGGATCGAACTGTGGTCCTCCTTACTAAGTTCAGTGTCAATCACCACTAAACCAACTAATATTTGGTAAATTGTGTAATCAATTTCTTAAATGTACAAAAACTGTTCTTATCACTACAAAATCACTATCTTTAAATTCATTAACAATGTTGGCAATGAGAATCGAACCTAGGACCTCATGCATACTATCCAAATCTTTCACCACTAGATCAAACCTAGTGTAGTGGCTTTATTTTAGGCATCATTCTTGTATTTTTTTTATTACACGTTTATTTGAATTATAAATATATATTACTAAATATTAAAGTTGACAAATTTGATGAACCAAAAAAAAGTTGACAAATTTGATGAAAAAATAATTTTTGTTTATAATTAAAAAAATTGATATAATAGTTATTTAAATTTTTCATTAGCAACAACTTGTGTATAGTAGTTATTTAAATTTTTCATTAGCACCAACTTATTTTCTTGTGTATAATAGTTATTTAAAAAAATATTAAAAAAACATTAATGACAACTCGTCACTTATATATAACACTACCTCCGTTCCTTTTGAATGCCACTTTAAAGAATAGAAACGGTGGAAGAATTGGTTCATATAAAAATTGCATTTAGGGTGTGTTTGGTTGTGAGAATAAATTGAGAAGAGAGAAATTGGTGAGAAACAGTATGAGAAGAGAGAAAAAGAAGAGAAAAAGAGTAGATTTGTAATATTGTTTCGAAAGAATTCGTATAACAACTCGAAGACTTTGCAAAATGTAGCTTAAAGGAATCAAACCCCTTTCATGAATTTCAAATCTAAAACTTTTTTTCCCACAAAGCTAAACTAAAGATGATTAATAGATATCAATGATCATTTTATTATTTTTTTTTTTTTTGACGGAAAAAAGCTTATCTCATTTCATTAATAATAATATTGTAAATACAAGATGGTATAGTGATAAAATTATGGAAACTAGCTAAGGATGTAGCCGCCCCGGCAAGCCTATGAGCAACTTCATTTGCTTGTCTCCTAATGAACTTAACATCAGAGTTCACAAGATTAGAAGCTAGAATATTTCTACAATCCATTAAAATAGCACCAAGATCAGAGAGATAGGTTCTTTTACTGTGAAGGCTGTCGACTATCTTTTTGCAGTCCATTTCAAAATCAGTGTCATATAGCTGCATTCCTTCTACCCACTTGAGTGCATACAGCAAGCCTATGGCTTCACCAATCTCCACGTCGACTATAGGTTCTATCCACTCTGTTCTCGCAGCCACAAACCTGCCATGATCATCCCTTAAACACATACCAATTCCCACCTTGTTGCGGTCTAGCGAAAAGGACGCATCTACATTACACTTGTATCTTCCATGTCTTGGCTTGGTCCAGACCGTTTGTTGAGGACTCGGCTGAGTTATATGGGCTGATTGACGGATCTGTTGTGCATTTCGCCAGGACGTGATTAAATGTTTTGCACGTTCAACCACAGTTTGGTCAGAATCAGTGACATCTTCCCACACTTTGTTATTCCTGCGCTTCCATATACTCCACACTAATACACAAAACAATTCTTGCTGGTCTTTATTCAACCGGTGCAAAATTGAGAACAAATTTTCTGCAATATTGTTATTAGCACCCAGACCTGTACTGATCTGAGCCCACAAACCTGCTTGCTGCCAGCACTGAATGCTTCTTGTACATGAGAACAATACATGCGTACTATCTTCATCTCCATCGTTACAGACAACACAATGCATTGGACATTGTACTCCACGACTATTAAGCTTCTTGCGTGTTGGTAAAACATCCCGAATCATTTTGGTATTGTTACATATGAGATTTGGTATTTTACATTTATTTTAGGTTTTAAGTTGATCGTCACTATATTTAAAAAGTCTTAACCAGATCTCTTATGTTATTGATGTGAATATAAGTTCGTCATTTTCGTCAAATTTTGAGTTAATTTCATCTAAAACTTTCATGTGGCACGCTAATAACATTTATGCCACTTTGTTTGCCACTTCGTCTAAACTACTTAAAACGTCATATGATGATTTTAGCGTCATTTTAGTGTCGTTTTAAGTAGTTTTGAGTTAAATTGAGTCATTTAGGTACTGATTTAGTGAAGTTTGCAAGAAGTTGAAGATTCGATAGCTCATAAATGGGTGTTTCAAGCCAATTATATGAAATTTTTTGGAAGTTTCCCACAACAGCTATTTAGTTGGATGTGCTAGGGGTGGCAAAGTGGGCATGTCCGCCCCGTTTAAGCCCGTCCAAAAGCGGGGCGGGGCAACTTAGGCGTCCGAGTTCAACAACTCAAGCCCGCCCGTTTATTGGCGAGTTTGCGGGCCGGCTGGCCAAATACTTTTCTTTTTTTTTTAATAGTTTGAATTATAACTTCACAATTCTTACCTCCTAGATGATGTTAAAAAAAATACTAGTAAATTGCATTGAGAGAAGATTGTGAAGTTAAGCAGGTTGAATTATAACTTCACAATTTCTTAAAATTCTTACCTCATATTTTTAAACTAACAGAAAATAGGGATAATTAAGAGTTGAGAGAAGATTACAGCAGAGAATAGAGATAATTAAACTAACAGAAACATTAATTAAGTTAATAAGTAATTCCTTACAATATATTACCCTTAATTAAACTAACACTTACAATTACCCTTAATTAAACTAACAGAAACATCAACTAAGTTAATAAGTAATTCATTACAATATAAGATAAAAGGATAAATACTAGCATAAAGGGAGCACGACGGCGGAAGAAATGAATGAATGAAACAAACAACCCTAATTTTGGCAGGAAAAAGAAACGTGAAGTTTTATATAAGAGAAAAATATTACTGGATTGAAATTTGGGCTCCTCATTCTAAGCCCAATTTTCAGTAAAAGTAAAAAATATAAAAAATTAAAAAGCCCGCGGGCTAACCCGCCCCACCCCACCCCGCCCCGTTTTTTAGGCGGGTTAGGCGGGGGCGGGCCACCTTAAGGTAGCGAGCCGAAAACCTCAGCCCGGCCCGCCAAAAATGGTGGGTTAAACGGGTCGGCCCGGCGGGCCCGGCCCATTTTGCCACCCCTAGGATGTGCCACGTGAATCTTGATAGAATAGTTAGAGATCAGGTCCTATTGAATGTGCCTCGCGCGGCCCCGCAACAACGGATCATGTTTTTTTGCATTTCTCTATGTGTAAATATGAGTAGCTAAGTCATTTATTGATTAGGTTCATTAGATGATCTTCCTTGGATCAATTTGAAACATGTAAATTCTGAGGATCTTAGTATTGCAATTTTAATCATCTCTCAGGCTTAAATTCCATGCAATCTTCACATATTTATTCTATCTTTCCCATTGCATACAAAGAGTAAATTAACCATGTATTTTGACTAACATGGAGATATAGACTAGCTTATCAAGATCTTCTATCAAAGTAATACGATTTTCCTTTTGTGTTACCTTTGATCTCTTAAAATATTTTCTTCTGCAACAAGATGAGTCTAAACAAGCTAGAAACCGACTAAGACCTGAACTAATAGTGTCATTTCATGCAATAAGGAGGGGAGAGAGAGAGAGAGAGAGAGAGAGAGAGAGAGAGAGAGAGAGAGAGAGAGCAGTATGTCTAAGATGCTGGTGACAGACTAACAGGATTGAAACACATCCTCGAAGAAAATGAGTTCTCGTAAAGATTATAACTCACAATACATATCCCAGTCCTTCATCAAGTTGCTAAAGCATCTTCCTGCTAAAACACATTCCAAATTTCTAGTTATGTTATGGAGTTCATGTCCACCTGCAGACTTTTTTGAGAAAATCTATTTGAATTTGATTCTAGCATCTAGTTTGTATTTAACATTGAACTTATTCTTGAATCAAGATTAATCAAAAGTGTAGATTTGGCTAACCTTTGGACTCTATAAATGATGAAAATTGATAGTACCAGCTCAATAAAATTCAAATTTCTTAGGGTCTATATTTTGAACAAGTTAGGGTCTATATTTTAGCGGACATTAATTACTATTCACCAACGGTGGAAACAATTTTAATAGACATTCCATCATATATTTATACAGAGTTGGACACACTGCTCTAATATCACTATTGGATCATGAGGGAAGCCCGGTGGATCATCTACATGGGAGATCATCTACATTAGACTAAGAGCAATCACATAATGTGAGTTTAACACCACATTTTTAACCAAAATTTATAGGTTTATGGGTCACCTCACATATAAAGCATTCAACATTCATTTTTTTAATCCAATTTGAGATTTATCTCAACTCACACTTGCCACAAAATGGTTATAATTATAATCTTTGGTGTTTCACTTAAAATAACGCAAAATAAGCTCTATATCAACTCTTATTTCAACTAAGATGCTATATCTATTTCAGCCTTTCCCTTTGAGCTAAGCCTTGATTCCACAACATGAACAGAGCTTATTCACCAAAACACCAAGACTTCTTGAGGTGAAAAGATTATGAAGGTATATGATGAAACACACGAAAAAGCACGTTTGAAATGTGTTTCCCAATTTTAAAATATTTTCTTAAGATATATATTTTAACCAAACCAATTAAGTTCTTCAGCAGATCATTTAACTCAAGTTAAAACATAAACATGAAGTTAAATCACGAAGAACTTAAGTAAAATAAATAAGAGAAGGGAAGAGAAAATAACATAGTATGTTTTATATTGGTTCACTAGTAGCCTGATAGCTAATCAAGTCCACCCTTTTTAGAATGCCTTTTGCTTTCTGCCAACAACTCTTTCATTATAATCGACCTGATTACAATCACTAAGGTATTTCTATATATTAAATGAGTTGTATCTCTCATACAGGCAAACTTTACGGAAACAAAAAAATATTAAACAATTAAGTTTACAAAAAACTTCAAAATTTTGCGATCAATTATTTTCGACTAAAATTTTGTTCCATAAAGAACTCCCTATTTACATTTTTGACGACAATCATAAACAGTTAAATCTTAAACAACGAGTATATCTTAACCGTTTTCTAAAAATTAACAAAAATAAATTAATTAAATTTCTGACAAGGTTAAGACGTTTCCATCGACATTAATAATAAAAAAATCATTGTGTCACACTTGAACATATATTAGCAATCCCAATTTGTGAAGTCCACCCTTGAACATATATTCAAGTGTGACACTTGAAAGTATGGGTAATATATTGTTCAAGTGTGACACAATGATTTTCTTATTAGCAATACCAATTTGTACTTATAATACTTTGTTAACAAAGTATAATTGTTAACAAATTGGTTTGAGAACAAAGTATTATGAAGTTTCACACTTGAACATATATTGTAGTCAAATTGGCTATTATCTCTTCTTATTGTGAAGAACTCCATCAATTACTTTGATGTCATAGTCATTAGTTATTAATTAGTATATAGCCCCTTATTAATTGGTTTTTTGTTGTTGATGAGGTGAGTTCATACTACCGCTTATTAGAGAATCAAATAATATAGGACAAATTTTATAAAATCTTGAGCTTTGAATCTATTCTCATGTCCACTAATAATCAAAGGGAAATTGCCCCAAATACTTCTGAGATGTCAGTTTTTTAGACATCTGAGATAGTTGTTTCTGAGATGGTTGAGATTGTTGCTTCTGAGAGGGTTGAGATAGTTCCTTCTGAGATGGCTGAGATTGTTGTGTACACAACCTCTTCGATGTACCTAGATTTATGTAAAAACAAAAAAAGTTGAATATATAAAAATAGAATATAGAAATAGAAATATAAGCAATAACTATATTATAAAAAAAAAAAAAAAAATTAGACACCTTGTGAATCACCATATTCTCATTCAACATGTTCAAAGTATGATGGATCACGATACACATCATAACCCTTTGGTGCTTTGCCTTTATCTTTGTTCTTCACTCCTCTGGTTTTTATTTTTTCAGGTGGTGGACACAATGAACTTGAGGCTGGATAAGCAAGTTCAAACACTTTACTCTTCAACGCTCTTTTACCAACAATATCAAGTGACTGAAATCGAGTCCATATTGCCTCCATTGCATGACTCATGTCCAACTCATATTCATCCTCTGTGTCATCCTCCAATGGTTCTTCCATAGTTAATTTCTTCCAGTGACCGTGAACTGAATCTAATGGTATCGGTACACCGCTGGTTGTATATCCACCCAATTCACAAGCACAAGGCAACTCACATGTTGACCTAAGTTTGCAACCACACAAGTTTTTATCTGTTCCAACAATGCCAATTCTCTTCATCTCATCAGAAATTAGTGTCATAGCGGCCCTAGAGACAAAGTTTCTCAAATATTGAAAAAATGGACTATTGTGCGTCTTCTCTGCATAGTAAAAACTTTTTTGAAAAGACTTCTTAATTTTGTCAACTTCTAGTATTATGTTGTTATTCATGGCTTCCAAAGACTTGCATAAGTCTCCTTTGCTGTGTTCCAACATTTGCTTCAGTTTCCAATGTGCAGACTCAACTCTAAATATCAAATTGCAAACAATAGTCAATTAAACGCCAAAAAATAAAATAAAAATATAATTACAATTTTGAAATAAAAAAAAATCATACCTATTAGTCGTTGTGTTTTCTAAATGCATCACTCGATTGGTTCATGCTGCAACAAGTTGTTCTTTGTGAGGGGCCAACC
The DNA here is from genome assembly GCF_020283565.1 of Trifolium pratense. NCBI lineage: Eukaryota > Viridiplantae > Streptophyta > Magnoliopsida > Fabales > Fabaceae > Trifolium > Trifolium pratense. The sequence continues at coordinate 71,765,926 of NC_060060.1, forward strand.
AGGTGTTATTGACATATTCGACAAACTTGCTTGAATTAACACATGCTTGCTGAAACGCATTCAGTCGCTGCTGATACTCCACCTCATCTGGACTTTCAACAACATTTCTCCACAAATTTTTCACCTTCTGTCGCATATCCTTAGGTATATGCAGGGTGCATCTCGTATTCACATTTTTTATTATGTGCCACGTACAAAGCATATTAGTAGTATGTGGAAATATATCTTTAATTGCATTCATCAAAGTAAACACCCTGTCGGTCAAAATTACTTTAGGAAATATATCTTGCTTAGTAACCAATTCCTTCAACTTACCTGTTGGGTTTTTGTATATTGGCTACATTTTGCGAAAACATATTTTAGCCAAGTGTTGAGACAAATGTGCTGACCCCAAGTGTTGAGACAAATGTGCTGACCCCAAGTGTTGTGACAAATGTTGGTACACTTTGGAACAACACCTGACTCTGTTCTGCGCGCGCCAGCTAGATGTTATTATTTTCTACTCAATCTTTTGAAGATCTGTTTGAAGAATTATTTCGTGGTTTCTTATACAACAAGGCGCACGTGATCAATGTGTTTCAGAAGGCAGCTGAACCCTAGTTCTATTTTCCAAAGGAATTATATTTTTGGAAAATATATTTTTGTGTTTCAAAAATAGAACTATTATTTTCAAAAATATATCTTGTGAAGATTGCTGCAGAAAATATAAAAGATTTATTTCAAATAAATCTTTGTGCTTCAAGAAGATTAGAAGATTTAATTTTAAAATATATTTCCAACAAATATATTTATGGGAGGAATATTTGATGCAAAGAAAGATTTGGTAAAAATATATATTTTGCATCTAGAAGATTTCTTGGAGCTGAAGCATTGTGAAAAGCCCACGAGGCTGTGCTATATAAAGGGTGCTGCTAACCCTTATTATTCACCGAAACTTGAAGCTAAAATAGAATATCAAAGATGTAGTCTTTTAAGGGTTTCGTGTCTTTAAGCCACTCTCTAGGAGAGTTGGTGTAAAGTGAACCACTCGGGTTGTGAGATGGTCACCATGTCCTCACTCAGAAACCTGTAGGTAATGAGTTGAGAATTGTACTTGGAGGAAGCTTTTAAGCAACTCCAAATTGTGAACTTAGTCGTTGGCTAGGTGGTGATGTTATTGAAGTGTGTCTTCATCTTTGTCAAGGAGAGTGTCTCCATTATGTTGTTATTGAAATCCTTACTGGTTGTAAGGTTGAGGGGAGTGAGACGGGGTCTCATATCTAGGAGTTCCTAGGTAGAAGTTGCATTGGGTAGGGATTAAGTGAGGAGTTGTAAACGGGGGAGTTTAGCTCCGAATTAATACTGCTGATAGTGGACTTCATTCCTGGATTGGTATCCCCCAGATTAGGCTGTTAGGCTGAACTGGGTTAACAATTATGTGTGTCGTTTATGCTTTTCAGTATATGTTTTTAATGCTCTGTTTTATTGTTCTTACTGCTAAGACAAGTGTTGCGACAAGTGTCGGCACATCGTGGACAACACTTGTCTACTGTGTACCAGAATTTCATTACCTAACGCCCAATAATAATTGTTCGTCTTCTCAGATTCCATGTAAGCAAATCCAACAACAAATGTCATGTTAGTTGACGTTATGCCAGTAATTTCAAACTGTGGCTGTCTATATTTATTAGTTTTGTATGTGCAGTCCATAACCAAAACAATGGGAAACAAGTTCAACAACTTGATTGAATCTGGATGCGCCCAAAAAATATCACTCAAAACATCGGAGCCATCATCTTTTCTTCTATTCCAGCTGACATATTTTGCATCATCTAACCACTGCAGCAAGTGTTGCAGCTCTGTTCTGGAGCCTCTTTGTTGTATTTGCATCATGTGTCTTTTCCTATATACAAGCGTGGCATCAACAACAGACTCTGGATTTTGATCTTTCAAATCTAAAACAATGTGCCTTGGTGCTACCTTACGCTTTGTCAAATCTTCAACACGTTTGTTTTCATCAGCGGTTAAACGTGCCTTGCGAGGATGACCATGATATTGGTCAGGTAGCCTGTGGTTGTGAACTCCATGAATAACCTGAACTTTCCATCCTGAACCATCTGTTGAAGGTGCAACTCTAATTTTAAATGGACAGTTACACTTTTTCGATGCAGTTGTCGTGGAACTTTCTGAAGAGTCATACTTTCCACCTTTGTCACAACCCAAAATCAACTTGTCATTTCTTCCTCTTATTCCGTTCTTTTTATCCGACCGAGTAATGATAATACCGACTTTATTGGCATCTCCAACATCTCGAGCCCATGTGACAACATCATCTGGGGTAGCAAATTTTTGATCAGTTGTAAAAACATCTGTAGTATCTACCAATATTTGACTTGTATCGCCGAAATAAGCCATATATGTTTAAAAATAAAAGAACAAATTAAAATTAAAAAAACTATAATAACATACCGGTACACTTATTACATACCGGAACACTTTTAAAAAGTGTACCGGTATGTATAACGATAAACGAAAGAAAATATTGCATACCGGAACACTTTTTTCAAGTGTACCAGTAACATTAACATACCGGAACACTTTTTTCAAGTGTACCGGTAAAGTTAACATACCGATAAAGATAAATACTTACCAGAACAGTTTTTGGGAGATGAAAATTCTTCCGGAACAGTATAATACGACAAAAAAATTTTTAAAATATATTAATTTTTTATAAGGGTATACTGGGTATTTTGAAAAATATGTTGGGGTAGAATGAAGATTGTTGGGGTAGAAGAAAAAAAAATTAATTCCTATTTTGGTATGAACAAATTAATATCGCAAGATTTATTCTCAATTGTAAAGTTTCGATATGGTTAATACCTGAAGGACATAATTTTAATCACAATTGGTTTACATGTCATAGTGGTTGAAAGACTTTATTCACCCAAGTGCCTCGTGACCTATCGAGACCCAAGAAGACACTCCAACAAACTTTATCGGTTCTAGCATAAATTATGGTGGATACCCCACTCGTAAAAGGAACAGTGGGAGCCATATGTTTTTACCTAGAAACCACTTCCATTATAAAAGTTTCACCCTAACGACCAGACACTCGACGTAGAATGTGAAGTAGCAAAGTTTTTCACAAGGGGGGTTTTGAATTGTGACCCTTTTAAAATTTAACCTTAAGTAACAATATAAAATGTTAGTAATTAAAATAAATTTGTGCACAGTGAGATCGTTCTAAGAATGATCTGTGCAGTGTAAATCAGTAGCAGAAAATAAAAGTTAAGGGAAAGAAGATAAACACAAAGAGTTATCTTGGTTCACCCCTAATCTTTGGGTTACGTCCAGTCCCCACCACCTGTGAGTTTATCCACTAGAATCACTTAAAGGTTACAGATCCACAATCTACAATTCTTCTTTGATCTTGACCTAAGATCAACAACTACCAAAGCTCCTAGAGCTTTATACTTTTCTAGTCACCTTGACCAAAAACACTCAATCAATAGTCACACATTGACTTGAGCAATTACAATGTGATTGATTTGGTTCTAAGCTATTTTCAGACTCAATACAAAAGAGAAGCTTAGATGAATGCACTCTAAAAGAGATTGGTACTCAGATTATGATACAAATAGAGTGATTAAAAAGAGCTTTGAGCTTGAGAGATTGAATGTGATTGTATGACTTAGATTGCTTGAAAACTCTTTCTCTTTCTCTTGGATTTGATTGCCTTTTATAGATGCTTGCTTGAGGTTGAAGCTTGGCCTTCAAGTATATCAGTTAGAGGGCAAAAAAGAGCTGTTACTCAGTGCATAACAAGCAGCAGACAACTTCTGCATATTTGACAGATTCTTTGTTCAGTCTTGAAATAGTCTTGAACTGATTTTTGCTTTGATCCACAAGAGCCAAATATGTGTGAGCTGTTGGCAAGTACAAATGAGTTGTTTCCTGCTTCCTTTCAATGTCAGAGGTTAGATATAGTCGTTTGGAACCTCAGAGAAAGAATCATGACAGTTGGAGGTGGTTTTGCAAAACTGTGTGCAGGAACGTTCTTGAATCAGTCTTGAACCAGTCTTGACTGTATCAGCAAGTGTGATGAAGCTTCATCTCTATTTCCTTTGTCATGTGCAGATGTGCAGCTGTTCAATAGCTCTAAGGACTGATCAGTAGTAGCATTAGCTTGAGAATAAACCAGCTGGATTAGTACAAAGGCATGTAAGACAAAAGTGTACTTATATGACACTTGCATTAAAGAATGTTTCCTTTATGTACTTTGCACAAGTACAATACAACTCATAGTTCAAAATGTGTTGTTGCATTATGATTGGTCTAGGATTTTTGATCAGGTATTTTCATTGGATGATCAATACCATAAAAGATCAAACTTATAATTCATTGCATGAATTATGACTAGGAAAGCATATACTTAATTCCATCAAATGTTGTTGATCCCAAAAGAGATTATCTTCTGTAGAGATTTGATCCATAATTCCATTGTAAAGTGCTTATTTGTTTTGTCCTTAGTTGACTTGAAAAACCAGAAAACACTTATTCCAAAACATGCTTATATTCAAAACTGCAGTCTGTGTCTGAAGAATGTTCTTAGATTGATCTTAAAACAACTTTGCAGGATTTTAACTTTGCAAGTGGATTGTTAGAATCTGTTTAAACTTATACCACTCAAAAGCACCTGTTAGATAAAAAAATGATCAGAATCATTTAAAATATAATTAAAGATGTTTGTAATCTTTAAAACATCAAAAGTGAATTTTGCCTCAACAGAATGTCCCTTCCGAAAATAAGACATCATTTTGAGATTTCCACGGTATGTACGTTAAATTAACAATCACCCGACCCAATCTATCTTTTCTACCCATGATCATGCAAAATAAAGCCTAAAAAAATCCTAAAAAAAATCCTAAAACAGCACGAGGAAGCACCAACTTCACACCCAACCACCAAAAAATATCATACCAAACTGGTAAGATTTGGTTACAAGAACCGAATAATTGATCAGCTGACTCAGGCCCTAATCCCCATAACACATATGTAGAAATACTAGCATCCCCATTGACGCCCTGCTACCAGAGATTTTGACGAGGCGACAACCTATCTTGCCAAGAAAATATCGCCACTTTTGAAGGGGTCAAAATTTTCCACACTTTTGAAAGAAACTTTTTTCCTCTACAGAGAATGCCACCTCATCAGTTGCGGAAGAACTAAGCGAGCCAAAAAAAATAGACTTAACTGAAGAGTGACTAGTTTGGTCATGCTTCCAAAACCAAGAATCATCTGCTACAAAGATTGTTAAGCGGTTCAAAATTTCATGGAGACTTTGCAAGAGATTAAGCTCCCAGACAAAAAGATCTCTTCTCCACCTCAAGTCTCAAACTCATTGAGATCTCCACATTGTTCACAAGCTCCTCCAAATTAATCGGATTTGGATCCTCTCCAATGTTTTTTCTCATGTTGGTCTTGTTGTTGTAATCTTAGTCGTCTTAATTTCATTCTCCCCCATCCTTGAGTCTTTTTTTTGCTCTTTTGTGATTTATCAACCATTAAATTAACAAAAGAAGAGATAACATGCAAGAAAAAAATAAGAGAGAATCAAAATCCAAATTAATCTACATGCAATATCTCCTGATATTAACATTTGTATGGGTATGGAAATTAAAAACATAACTACTAACTCTGCATTTTGCTTTATTTTTTGTCACAAGTTAATTAGAGCATCCATTCGCTTGTGTTTTGTTGAATGAGCAGAGCGAGGAGTGCTAACAACACACTTTTTAACAAACACACTTTAACACACTTTTTTTTATTGGTTAAAATTTATATGGGTCCCATAAAAGTTATATGAGTCCACATTTTTTTATGGGACCCATGTGAATTTCAACCAATAAAAGAGAGTGTGTTGGAGTATGTTTGTTAAAGAGTGTGTTGCTAGCATTATTATGAGCAGAGCACCATTTCCTGATATCGATTATTTTTCGAAAGCTATTCTATAAATTTTAAAAGTTATCTTTGGAAATCTAGCATGTTAAAAAGTTACTCTCTCTAATTCTTATAATAAGAAAAAAAATTATTTTTAAAATTTATACAATACTGTTTGATATATCTTGTTTTTTTTTTTTTGGAAACATCTGATATATCTAGTTTACTTATTTTTATAAGAAAAAAATTGCCTTGTAAATTGGTGGTCCTCGCGCATGGAGAACAATATTGAGTTGATATGAATGGTAGCATTAGCGTCAAGCAACAACCTCTGATAGCGTGCTTGGTGATTTGGAACCTGTAGCTCAGTCTCACATCGAAGAAGTATCCCAAGTATATATATTTTTACAGACAATATCATGCGCATGGTTTTGGCTTTTGCGCCCATCCCATGGCCTTATTGTCAATAACAATGATTGATGAAAATTTGTAAATATTTAAAATAAAAAGTTTGAAAATTGAATCAAACAAAATGGATATATGAATGATGGAGTTCTTATAGAGAGCTCACTCAAACAAAGAATTAGGGTCATAACTCATAAGTTTTTCTTTTATGGTTAATTATTCATGATGGGAGACTTATTTTCTCACCGTAATGTTTTTTTTTTGTGCTTTGAATTATTGGGTTTATCACTTATATGAGGTTTTTTTCCATGTTAAATTTTTTGTTTAAGGCCTAAAACATTTTTTGAGTTGTTTGATCTTGGGTTGGCCTCATCTATTAGTATTATGGTGTATTTTATTGTAACAATACTCAAATAAAATAAATATTTTTACTGCTATGTTTTATGATTGGTTTTTAAAATTTAAATTAGTTTTGGATTGATCCAAGGTTAGAGCTCACTATCCAAACATGCTCCCAAAAGCACAAGGCACCAATGTGGAAAAACTCAGTCCAAGGGCTCTTCGTCTTCTAAACTGCAACTGCTACCCTCAATTTCATGACATTCAATAATGTCTGAACTCGACAATGATGAGTGTCATCTCGTAAAGGTCACACATAAATGTTCTAACGACATTATCACTCTCACGATAAGGTGTACAATTCATATATGATCTTACCTTATTAGAATCAACGTAGCTGGCGGTGATCCTCTGCAGTACGCTTGTTCTAAAAGAGCAGTTGTACCTGCAGACACTTTGACGTTCAAGTCAGTATTTGCGTGAAGTGGAGGTTTTAGAGGTTAAGAATAAAATACTTGATCCTTCTGCATGAAAAGGATATATATAGTCCTGAGCGCGAAACCAAGGTCATTAATGGAAGGGCGGATACAACGTCCTCGCCATTAATGGCTGAAAAGCTAAGATTGACAGTAAATGTCAACCATTCTGATATTTGCAGTTACGGAAGGTAGCTTCCTTGATTGTTGGGCAGAGAGACACGACTTTAGAGCCACGTCCAGTTGGGCTGAGTTTGGCATCGGTGAGGAGGATATCCTTGGTGATTAAGCATTAGACCCAGATCAAAACAATGTCCTTAAACCTAAAATATTAATTTGAGTGATTGCAGGTATTCCCACCTACTTCAACTTTAACGGCTTGTTGTTTGACGTTGGACCACTTCTTCCAATCCAGACCAAAATCAAATGGTCAGTCTGAATAATTTAATTTATCAAAATGTTTGATTGTTCTTAAAAAAAAAGTTTGATTGTTATAACTCCAATGACCCATCTAAACATTGAGTGAAACCAGTTCTGATTTGAGTTCCACCTATTAGATAATAATTATATTATTATTATATAGGGTAGTTTAGTCTTTTCTAATTTCTAGTTTATATACTCTATTGTACTATTGTTTCATTAAGCTTTGCTCATATGATTGAAACCCTAACCTAAAGGGTGTTCTCTTCTCCTTTGTTATTCTTCTTCTCTATATGTTCACCGTCATTTAACATGGTATCAAAGAGCTTGGTTGATTGTCTATGAGAATCCCAAATCACCGATTGGTGTGAAGAATTTGTTTTGTAATTTCAATTGGATTTTTAACTTTTTTCCATCAATGATCAACTCTGCTTAACTCTTGGATGCTAGCTTTTCTTTTGTCTTCTGGATGCTAGCTTCTCAAACAATACGATGCTGGTTGCATTTAGTGGCATATCTATGACGGCTTCGGTATGTGAGTCTCACAGCCATGGTGATTGTTGTTTCAATTGGATTTTTTAAGACTTGGTAATTCCACTCAATTTGGTGAAGAATTTATTTTCTTGTTTCAATTCAATTTGTTTGTGAAAACTTGATAACCCCACTACATCATTTGTCTTGCCTGTGAAGTGTTTGTTTAATTGTTTCAATTGGAATTGAAAACTTGGTGGGTGACGTTAAACTCCTTTGACTGATTTTGTTTGAAGGCTTATTGTTGGTTAGCACTACTTTATTTTGTTCCAAGACCATCGGATTGAAAAATTGTGAATTCTTGTATTTGATATGGCTGCTTCTATTGCTCCTCTCCCTGTTGGTTATGGTATTGGTCCTATATACTCACACGAGACTACTTCACCGGTGTTTGATCTTGCTGAGAAGTTCCAAAATTTTCTTGCTGCTCAGCCTCATGCCACATCTGTCTCTTATGTTAAAGGTTTGACTCCCTCTAACTTGTCAGATATATCTTCTTCTATATGGATATTTGATTCTGGAGCATCACATCATATGTCGTATGATCGTAAGTCCTTTTTGTCTTTAAATCCTACATCATCTATGTCGGTTATGACTGCTGATGGCACTCCTATGTCGTTAGCAGGAATAGGGTCAGTGTCCACATCTAATTTGTCTCTTTCTGATGTTTATTATATTCCTAATCTCACCATGAGCCTTGTTTCTATTAGTCAACTATGTGATTCTGGTTACTCGGTTATGTTTTCTTCCACTCATTGTTATGTGCAGGATCCACAATCTGGGAGGTTGATTGGGACAGGTCATAGACAAGGGGGGCTTTATGTTTTGGATGAGTTAAGAGTTCCAGATACTGCAGCATCAACTTCAATTTCCAATGTTGATTTATCATCTTTTCGTTTGAATTTATCATCTTCTAACTTTTATTTGTGGCATTCTCGTCTTGGTCATGTTTCTGCATCTAGATTAAAATACTTAGTCTCTACTGGAGCTTTAGGAAAGTTACAAATTAATGATATTTCTGATTGTTGTGGATGCAAACTTGCTAAATTTTCTGCCTTGCCATTTAATAAAAGTGTTTCTGTGTCCAGTGAACCTTTTGACTTGGTTCATTCTGATGTCTGGGGTCCATCACCGGTTCTTACTAAAGGTGGATCTAAATATTATGTCTCTTTTATTGATGATCATACTCGTTATTGTTGGGTTTATCTTATGAAAAATCGTTCAGAGTTTTTTAGCATTTATCATATGTTCCGTGCTATGGTTAAAACCCAACATAATGCTACTATAAAATGTTTTCGTTCTGATCTAGGTGGTGAATATACTTCTAATAAATTCTCTGAGTTACTTGCTTATGATGGTACTATTCACCAGACTTCTTGTACTGATACTCCTCAACAAAATGGCATTGCTGAAAGGAAGCATCGTCATATTGTTGAGACTGCTCGTTCTCTTTTGTTGTCTGCTTCTGTTCCACGTGAATTTTGGGGCGAAGCAATTCTCACCGCCGTTCATGCCATTAATAGAATTCCATCAGCTGTCACCTCAGGTTTGTCTCCCTTTGAAAAATTGTATGGTTCTTGTCCCGATTATTCTTCTTTGAAGGTCTTTGGTTCTACTTGCTTTGTACTTCGTCCTCAAGTAGAACGTAATAAATTGTCTCCTCGTTCTACAATATGTGTTTTTCTTGGTTATGGAGCTGGTCAAAAGGGTTATCGCTGTTATGATCCTTCAAGTGACAAATTGTATGTTTCTCGTCATGTTGTGTTTCTTGAGCATATTCCATATTACTCTCTTTCCTCGGATTCTCATGCTCCTAGCAGGTCTGAACTAACTAATATTGATCCTTTTTGTATTGATAATGATATATTTCATGACTGTAATTTTGAGAACTGTAGCGATGATATTAGTGCTACTCCAGATGCAGATGTCCCTTCTGTCCCAATGGCTACTCAACAACCAACTATGACTGTTGTCCCTCCTACACCTCCTCCTCCTCCACCACCTCCCCCACCTCCTCGTTACCCTCTTCGTGAACGTAAGTCTACTCGATTGCCTGATTTTGTTTATTCAAATTATTCTGCTACTTTTGCTTCTTTTCTAACCTCTCTTCATAGTTTGTCTGAACCGTCCTCCTATAAAGAAGCTATTCTTGATCCTCTTTGGAAAAAGGCTATGGCAGAGGAACTTGCTGCTTTGCACAAGACAAATACTTGGGACTTAGTACCTCTTCCACCAGGAAAACGTGCTATTGGGTCTCGTTGGATATATAAGATTAAAACCAAATCTGATGGGTCGGTTGAGCGTTACAAAGCCCGTCTTGTGGCTAAGGGATTCTCTCAACAATATGGTATGGATTATGAAGAAACATTTGCTCCTGTGGCCAAGATGACTACCATTCGCACTCTTATTGCTGTTGCGTCTGTTCGTCAGTGGCATATATCTCAATTGGACGTTAAAAATGCTTTTTTAAATGGTGATCTTAAAGAAGAAGTTTATATGTGATCAGTGCATTTTAATGCACATTCTTCTACTATTGTACTAGTGTATTCCTATGGTTTAATTTACTATTTTCACTATTTTAAGGTGTTTTTATATTTAAGTTTATTTCTAACTCTATTTTATTTTCGCACTTAATTTATGAATAAATAGCACTTTGACACCCTTCCAGTCCGCAGGTCATAACTGGAGCTACGAATATCGGATTGAGGCGCCGGAAGATGCGTTGGAAAGATGAGATCAAGAGCTACAACTTTCATGTTGAGGCCAGAACCCAGTTCGGAGCGCAACGCAGTCAAATGTTTACGTTTATGTTCCAGACTTTATGAAAATAATGTAATTTCGGGTTAAACTTATGTTTTTCGACCCGTAGCTTTTTAAGCCCAATTTTCTATGAGTACTTAAGCAAAAACACAGCTAGGGTTTAATAATTCTGATTTCACGCAAAAAAAATAGAAAAGAAAGGCTGCTACATTCTCATGGAGAACTAGCAACCCTAGGTTGATCCATTGGTATACGGGAACATCGTTCATGACTTCTTGAGGTTCAATTCTTAATAGTAATTCAGTTTATTTATTTATTGTCTTCTCTTATCAATTCATGCTCTTTATTTATTTATGAAACTCGAATATAGTGATGCTTAATCTCTATTTTGAGTTATATATTGTGAGACTTTTCGGATTGATTCATCGCTTGTATGACTAGTTCGAATAGGAATTGATATAGGTTTTTTTCGCGCTTAGCAAAAAAGGGTTGGTCGAAATCTGTCATGATACAAACCGTGTTCTGAGTGACGCTTGTTCACTACTCATGGTTAGTTGAACACATTCTTTGCTTAATCGAATGAATTCGTATAAACTGTTTATCGCTTGTATAATCGGTCTTATAAACCAACCAAGGCATGAATATATAAACAATATTTTATGTGAACCGAGGATAGAATCATAACGAAGTTTTCCTAAAACCAATGGATTGATCGTCTTTTTATCAATTGAATTTCTAATACTCTTTCGATCTAAACAAACCCAAAACCCCATATTTAATTGTGTTATTCATTGTTCTTATTTTTACTAATTATTAAATTGGAGGTCCTTGTGAGACGACCAAGGTTAACTACCTTGTTACTACTTTTCTTAATTAAAACTTATTTTGATCGTGAAACGACAGCGATCAAATTGGCGCCGTTGCCGGGGATCTCTGATTAGGATTAGTAAAATTTAGAACTAACTAACGTTACTAACACTTTTTGTTTTGTGAGTTTTTGTTGTGTTTCAGGTTCTGACGTTGAATTTTGCAGTGAAGCTGAAAAATAATTAATTTTCGGTTGATATCTCAGATTGATCCGAAATTTGGTCCACAAATCCGAAAAAAATCAAGGAACAAAACTTTCGTATCTTTGATACGAAAATTGAGGCTGAAATTGCGAAATTCCTTCGTTTAGACCACTTTTTATTTTTTTTTGAATTTTCCATACATTTAAAAAAATCCCAAAAAATTATATTTAGATTTGTTTTATTTTTAAAAAATTTAGGTGGTATATTTAGTTTTTTTAGATTTTGTTTGACACGATTTTTTATTTTTCTATTCATTTTTGTTTAGACCCCAAAAAAAAAAAAAAAAAAAAAACACTTAAAAAAAAAAATGGGTACCTCATTGGATGAATTAGCTTATCTTATTAATTTGTTGGAAGCAAGAGAACAACAAGCATGCTTTCAAAATCATATTCCACTTTTGTTTTGTAATTTTTGTGGATCAAACTATCATAGTATGGATGCATGTCCTATATTGTTCGATACTAGTTTTATTGGTATGAACCAATTTGTAGGGGTTGAAGATAATTCGCAATTTCAACAACATATGCAATCTCTTCAAGTTATGAAAGTCCAGCCTGATCATGTTGGACAAATAGTCTCCATCGACCATCAAATTCAAGAGAACAAGATGTCTCATGATAATGTACAACCTGTTGCGCCACTGGAGGTAATGCAATGTGATACAAGTCTTAATGACTCTCCAGGTGAGCCCATTAAAACACTGTTTACTTCATCTCATGAACACAAAGTAAATAGCATGAACTCAAGTGAATGCGTGAAAGAGATTACACCACAAAATGCTTTACAATCTGATTTGGATGAATTACATACTTCGCTTGAAGTAGATAAATCTTTTGAAATTTTTTTTTGTGAATGTGGTGTTTGTAATGTTTGTCTTGAGATCAATGCAGCTATTTTAAGTGAAGAAATTTTGATGCCGACAACCACTTGTGCAGAAATTCAAGCAAATTCAGTAACTCTTGTAGTTGACAGCAAAAATGTGGATTTTAGTCGGAAGAAACCATTGACTATAGAAAAAAAATTGTTGGTGGAACCTTTGATTAAGCCAAGAAACATGCAGTTGTCCTTCACCATTTGTGCATCTCTTCCACCCAATTTATCTGACTCACAAACTAACCGTGGATTGTCTGATTTCCATGCTTTTGTTATTGCAGGTGTACCATATGTGTTGGCTATTCCTCCCAAGCCACCAGATTTTTTACTAATATCTAAGTTCATCTGCTATTTGCTTTTTCCCATTTCATGTATTCGAAGTGCAGAAAGGCCTCCACCAAAACCACCAGATATGGAAGCTCCAGCAGCTACATCTTAACCCCTCGGGTGTGTTCCTTCCTTTACTCTCACTTTGTGTTTATTATTACATTGCGGACACTGTCTGTTTTAAGTGTGGGGGAGAGACATTTTACATTTACATTTTTTGTGTTTTTTTAAAAAAATAAACTAAAATAAAATAATAATAATAAAATAAATTGTCATGAGTAGTCACATGTTCTAAGGCTAGGGCAGATAGCTATAGGGTCAGTGAAATTTTTGGAGTTTTTTGTTTTGATACTTGACATGATAGTCTTTGCAACTTAATGCACAACTGCTTGAACACTGTCAAACTTAGTAATGTCTAGATAAATCTCTGAAATATTTATTCTTTAGACTAAGTTCTCTAATTTGAATATAATGGAGGTATGATTAGAACTAAGTGTGGGGGAAAGGCTAGAGTAACAGATAGACCGATCGTTGCTATTAATTGAGAAAAGGGAAACTGCTTAAGAGCTAAAAATAATGAATATAATAAGTTCCTGTGCCCGAAACTGGAGGAACAAGTTCCTGTGCCCGAAACTGGAGGAACAAGTGCTGTGTAGGATGCTCTACTCTGAGTAACAGGTTGGACTTATTACAAGTAAGATCCCGTCAGGTGAAAAGGTGGAGTAGTACCTAAAGCTTAAAAACAATAAATAATAATAAACTATAATAAAGTTTGAAGGTAGTTGCCCCTGAGTTGATGTTGAAAAGCTTTGGATCTCTTGAAAAGAAATAGCCCCCTAGTCTGAAATTCTGGTTAAACCCAAAATTATAGGAAAAGAATGACAACTTAGCATCTAGAATGGTAGTTTCAGAGAGGGATCTTGACATTACTTTGGTTGACAGTGGGAGACAGTACACACACACGCAAGATTGTTATTGAAAGTTGATAGATAAGAATTGTGCCAATCTTTGATTTTTGACCCAAGGTTTGAAGCTTGAAACCTGGAATATCTTGACTGCTTGTGATTTGCTTTTAAGTTTTTCATTTGAGTTTTGCTCGGAGTGCAAAAGTTCAAGTGTGGGGGAATTTGATCAGTGCATTTTAATGCACATTCTTCTACTATTGTACTAGTGTATTCCTATGGTTTAATTTACTATTTTCACTATTTTAAGGTGTTTTTATATTTAAGTTTATTTCTAACTCTATTTTATTTTCGCACTTAATTTATGAATAAATAGCACTTTGACACCCTTCCAGTCCGCAGGTCATAACTGGAGCTACGAATATCGGATTGAGGCGCCGGAAGATGCGTTGGAAAGATGAGATCAAGAGCTACAACTTTCATGTTGAGGCCAGAACCCAGTTCGGAGCGCAACGCAGTCAAATGTTTACGTTTATGTTCCAGACTTTATGAAAATAATGTAATTTCGGGTTAAACTTATGTTTTTCGACCCGTAGCTTTTTAAGCCCAATTTTCTATGAGTACTTAAGCAAAAACACAGCTAGGGTTTAATAATTCTGATTTCACGCAAAAAAAATAGAAAAGAAAGGCTGCTACATTCTCATGGAGAACTAGCAACCCTAGGTTGATCCATTGGTATACGGGAACATCGTTCATGACTTCTTGAGGTTCAATTCTTAATAGTAATTCAGTTTATTTATTTATTGTCTTCTCTTATCAATTCATGCTCTTTATTTATTTATGAAACTCGAATATAGTGATGCTTAATCTCTATTTTGAGTTATATATTGTGAGACTTTTCGGATTGATTCATCGCTTGTATGACTAGTTCGAATAGGAATTGATATAGGTTTTTTTCGCGCTTAGCAAAAAAGGGTTGGTCGAAATCTGTCATGATACAAACCGTGTTCTGAGTGACGCTTGTTCACTACTCATGGTTAGTTGAACACATTCTTTGCTTAATCGAATGAATTCGTATAAACTGTTTATCGCTTGTATAATCGGTCTTATAAACCAACCAAGGCATGAATATATAAACAATATTTTATGTGAACCGAGGATAGAATCATAACGAAGTTTTCCTAAAACCAATGGATTGATCGTCTTTTTATCAATTGAATTTCTAATACTCTTTCGATCTAAACAAACCCAAAACCCCATATTTAATTGTGTTATTCATTGTTCTTATTTTTACTAATTATTAAATTGGAGGTCCTTGTGAGACGACCAAGGTTAACTACCTTGTTACTACTTTTCTTAATTAAAACTTATTTTGATCGTGAAACGACAGCGATCAATATGGTACCTCAATCAGGTGTTTTTCATAATCAGGGAGAAGTTTGTAAGTTGAAGAAAGCTTTATATGGTTTGAAACAAGCTCCGCGAGCTTGGTTTGAAAAGTTCTCAACTGTGATTTCATCTCTTGGATTTCGCTCTAGTGATTATGATTCTGCTTTATTTGTCAGGACAACTTCTCATGGACGTATCATACTATCTTTATATGTTGATGATATGATTATTACAGGTGATGATGTTGATGGAATTGATGAGGTAAAATTACAGTTAGCTAAAAAATTTGAGATGAAGGATTTGGGCCCTCTTCGATATTTTTTGGGGATTGAAGTTGCCTACTCTCGTAAAGGTTATCTTCTATCTCAAAGCAAGTACATTTCCAACATTCTAGAACAAGCTCGCCTCTCTGATAATCGAGCAATAGATAGTCCGCTTGAGCTGAATGTGAAATATGCTCCCTCTGATGGGGTTCCTCTAGCAGACCCCACTTTATATCGTACTTTGGTTGGAAGCTTGGTGTATCTTACTATTACTAGACCTGATATTGCTTATGCAGTGCATGTTGTTAGTCAGTTTGTTGTTTCTCCCACTACAGTACATTGGGCAGCCGTGCTTCGTATTTTGCGTTATCTTCGGGGAACTCAGTTTCAGAGCCTTTTATTCCCCTCGTCTTCTTCCTTGGAGTTATGTGCTTACTCTGATGCTGATTGGGCTGGTGATCCTATTGACCGCAAATCTACCACAGGGTTTTGTATTTTTCTTGGAGAGTCTCTCATCTCTTGGAAGAGTAAAAAACAGGACATTGTCTCCCGCTCTTCTACAGAAGCTGAGTATCGTGCTATGGCATCCACCACCACTGAAATAGTTTGGTTGCGTTGGCTACTTTCTGATATGGGTATCTCTCTTTCTCAACCAACTCCTATGTATTGTGATAACAAGAGTGCAATTCAAATTGCCCACAACTCGGTCTTCCATGAACGTACCAAACATATTGAGATTGATTGTCACTTCACACGTCACCATCTTCAGCATGGCACCATTACTTTGCCGTTTATTTCTTCTTCCTTGCAGATTGCTGATTTGTTCACGAAAACACATTCTATTAAACGTTTTCGTTTCTTGATTGACAAACTCTCGATGCTCTCTGTTAATGCATCGTGAGTTTGAGGGGAGATATTAGATAATAATTATATTATTATTATATAGGGTAGTTTAGTCTTTTCTAATTTCTAGTTTATATACTCTATTGTACTATTGTTTCATTAAGCTTTGCTCATATGATTGAAACCCTAACCTAAAGGGTGTTCTCTTCTCCTTTGTTATTCTTCTTCTCTATATGTTCACCGTCATTTAACACCACCGACAGCGACATAGGCCCTACCCCAATACTGCAATTTCTGTAAACATTATTGAACCAGCAACAGGAGGGGTGTAACAATCAAACATTTACATTGAGACTGACTGGAAAACTGTAACCCAAAACTTGAAGTACATTTACATTGTTGTGCTTGTGTATCATACCAGTACTATAACAAGTTTATGCTTGAATTTCATAAGAAAATGGAATTGAACTGTTACATAAAATAGAGGGTTTAATACTAATTCATCTATTTGACACAAAACAATATACCTGGTACATTACATGAGACAGAAAAAACAAATGCTAATTTGATTGTACCATTGCAGTAACTATTTTAAACGGCTACGATTTACCGGTGCAAATAATCAACATTACATTAATTCCAGTGTTCTGTTTTGGTGACTAGTAATTGAAGCGCGGGACTAAGTTCTGAAAACATGTTTGTTCTGTAGTAACTAAAAAGTCTAAAGACGTTAAAGCTAGCATCTGTTTGTTAAAGCTTGCATCTGTTTGTTCATTAATGCAAATGCAACATGTTAAATTAAATTCCTCTGCAAAAATCTCGAGAATAGGACCCACACCACAACACACTTAAGCAACTCTGTCAGTCATATTGCATGATGAGCAATGAGCTCCTTGCAATTGCATTTAGTATCCATACACAAGAGTCAAGACCCCCTCACTATTCACATTTCCATTTTCCACTTGCCATTTACACATCTTTGTCTAATACTATCCATTTTACTATTGAATTAATATGTTAACATTTATCGGTGAAACTTATTGATTTAACTTAAAATTAAAATTATTCTTAGAATTGTGAATTGGTATGGAGATTTAAATGGTGGATGACATGACTCAATCAGAAACATAGTGATAGCAAACATCCAACAGATTATGGAGAGACTCTAATACCATCTTAAAATTGAGATTTTGGTCTAACTCATCCTTATAAAACCGACTTGTGAGGTGAGGATTGCTCTCACTTATAAACACATATTCAGGTCATCTTGCATCCGACATAAGACTTATCTCATTGTTTGCAAATTCTAATTCAATTGACATATATGTTAAAATTATTAGATCTGACACTGTGTGACTGCGACCAAAGTTCGAACTCAACCACTTTTTTACTTTAAGTGTGTGAGTTTTCGATGAGTTATCATTTTGTGTATCTATAAAAATGACTTATCTCATTTGTGAATCATCACTTGTCCTCATATGCATCATAAACCGTAGCAAAATACAAAATTATTCCCAAAGTTTCCAAAACCTCTGTAGTACTATCATTTTCCAAAAAAGATCTCTCTGTCCGGACCTTCTTCACCAAAAGCTCCTGCTTTGCATCCAGACACACAAACACGCACTCTCATTTCTCACTTTTCTATCAATGGCAACCTTTGTGCTTCTTGTTTTTATTCTACTTTTCACACCCCCTATTCTTCATTCTCAACAACTTCAAAATTCAAATATGAACCCCTTGGATCTCAATGCTCTTCTTTCCATAAAAAACTCTCTCACTGAAATCTCACCAACTAACTCCTTCTTCTCCACCTGGAACCTCACCGCACCAAATCCCTGCTCCTCTTTCTCCGGTGTCACATGCTTCTTCAACAGAGTTTCCATTCTCTCACTCGGCACCGACTCACTCCCACTCGCCGGTTCACTCCCCTCATCTATCTCCTCACTCACTGAGTTAACCCAACTAGTCCTCTCCCCCGGAATTGTCACCGGTTCCATCCCTCCTGAACTCGCTCAACTCACCAAACTCCGAGTCATATCCTTACCTAACAACCGCTTCACCGGCATTATACCTTCCGCATTCTCTTCTCTCACAAATCTCCACACACTCGACCTTAGTCACAACCAACTCGCCGGGTCAATTCCACCGAGTCTCACCGAGTTACCGCAACTCAGAATCCTAATCCTCGCCTCAAATTCCCTCACCGGCTACTTACCGGAAAATATTTCCTCGCCGTTACTTCATTTGGACTTAAAGAACAACGAACTCACCGGACCGTTACCAACGTCAATTCCGTCATCTCTCCGTTATTTCTCGTTATCGCAAAACAGAATGTGGGGTCCACTCACCAACGGACTAGAGTCGCTTTCAGAGTTAGAGTTTCTGGACCTCAGCATGAACCAATTCATTGGGCCTATTCCGGCCCAACTCTTCTTCAGGCCCACACTCTCTTCACTCTTCTTACAACGCAACAATCTCTCTGGTGGGCTTCCACAGAGGCCCAAAGATGGAGAACCGTCGATTGGATCATTATTATACGGTGACGGATCGATAGTTGATCTGAGTCATAACTCAATTAGCGGGGAACTATCAACGGTATTTGATGGAGTTGAAAGCTTATTTTTAAATAATAACCGTTTGATGGGAAAAGTGCCTGAGGAGTACGTTAAGAGCGTGTATAGCGGAAGCACCAGAACTTTATACCTTCAGCATAACTACTTCACGGGTATACCGTTGGAAGAGGGAACTGTGATGCCTGATACGGCGTCGTTGTGCTTGTCGTATAACTGCATGAAACCGCCGGTGACGGTGATGAATTGTCCGGAAAATGCTGGCGAAGAATTGTCGAGACCAGCGGGGCAATGTTCTGTGTTTAAAAATGACGACAGTGGTTAATTGGATTGGTTATGCATTATGCATGGAGGTTAGAGTACACTTCAATTTTATATATATATTTTTTAATTATTGATAATGTAAGGTGTATTTTGGTGTAGAAAAAAATGTTCGGTGATGAAATGAAAGTAGTAATATTGTGATGAAATACTTAAATTACCGTTTTTCCTTATTGCTCCTCCATTCTCCTAATAGTAGTATAGCAGGTGTCATTTTTTTTATTTTTTTTAAATTTAAATTGTGATAGAAATTGAGGAACAATAGTTTCTTTCTGCAATGGATAGAAAATGTTTTTTTTGTATTTAAATATTATTTTTAAATTATTTATTAATTTAAATAATATTATAAAAAGACAAAATTGTAGCGGCTGGCTAGTAGGGGTGTTCATGCTTCATGAACTGCACTGAACTGAACCATTTATATGGTTCGGTTCAGTAACTGAAACCACATTTTTAGGAGCAGAACATTTTTAGGCCTTGGTGTTAATATACATACATATATCATCATCATCATCATATTGATTACATAATATATCAATCAATACATAAGGTAAATAAATGCCACAGCCACTTGAGAAAGGTCTCATTCAATCTGCTTCTTCTATTTTGATTTTGTTCTCCACCAAATTTTAGTGCCATTTCACTTTCTTCATATATAACCAAACCAGCAAATTAATGGATGTACTCTGTCTTGGACCTGAAAATCACAAGCTGTTATTTAGTGGCTGGACAAATTAGTTTGAGATTCTATCTATTTATGTAACTATCTGTTTTAAGTGCATGTTTGGATTTACACGAGTTTGACAAGAATCATAGTAAGCCACCGTGATTTTATAAAAGCTACAGTGTATAGATAGATCACATCCTCTATAAAATCAGAGTGGCTTACCGTAATTTTGACAAGATAATAAACATGTACTAAGATAATAATCAGAGTGGCTTACCGTAATTTCCTCTATAAGCTACTGTGATAATAAACATGTACTAAGATAAAGATAAAACTTCATAGATAAAAATACTTACATATGATCAATAAAATAAGATTTAATACAAGTATTGACAAAGAAAGAACTTAAGTTTCACTTACCTCAATTGGAAGATCCCACAAACTAATGGAATTGGTCTGCAACACGGTTAAGGAACCGAAAATAATTGTGCCTCCAAGGCTTGTTGAGGAATAGAGAACCACAAAGACTCCAGAAACCCACTGCAAATCCAACACCCAAACCAAAGTAGAGTGACTGTGTAAAAGAATCATCATCATCATCATCAATATCATTGTTTCCTCCATATTTGTTTGACTCAATGCAGATTGGTAGAGGAGCTCCGCAAAGTCCAGGATTCCCATCATAGAACGAAGCATCAAAACTCTGAAGCTGAGTCCCAACTGGGATTTGTCCAACAAGGTAATTGCTTGACAAATTCAAGAAGCTTAAAAAGGACAGACCTGAAATTGTATCAGGAATTTCACCGACAAGTTTGTTGCTGGATAGATCAAGAGATTCCAAGTTATTCATGTCTCCAACCTCTCTTGCTATCTTTCCTGTGAAATGATTTCGAGACAAGTTCAATGACTTGAGTTGAACTAGACTGAAAACTTGTCGTGGGATTTCATCTGATAAGTTGTTATCTGAAAGGTCAAGAGTTCTCAACAATCCATAGTCTAAATACTCTAAGTCCTGCCCTTTGTTATACAGATTGAATTCAAATGGATAATGACTCGTTTTCTTTGCTCCACCCATGCCAGTGAAGTTACTAATGCATTTGGGAATAGGCCCTGAAAGTTTATTGTGGGAAAGAACCAATTGTATCAGTGAAGAGATACTGCACAGTTGTGATGGAATATTACCTTCAAACTGGTTGGATCTTAATATCATCACTTCCATAGCATGTGGCATCTTCACCGGTACAGGTCCGGAGAAATTGTTTTCTCCAATATTAATGAATTCCAAATTTGTTATGTTTGACAGGTCCAATGAAAAATTACCAGACAAGCTATTGTTATGCAAATCCAGTATTATGAGATCGATAAACGAGTCCATGGATGGAGGAACTTCACCAGTCAGCATATTATTCCCCATGAAAAGGAAAGATAAGCCTTTCCAATACTCCCAACAATCAGGAATTTCTCCGGTTAAAAGATTGGACGAAATGTCCAAATAATCCAAACTATTTTCCCTACCTAATTTGTGGCAGAACAGATGGGAAATGGTTCCAAAGAAAGAGTTGTGTGACAAATCCAAATAGATAACATTTGCGGATATATGCGGCAGCCCTCCTCTGAACATATTGTGATCCATAAATATAAGATCCGAGTTTAGCATAACATTTGATAAATCTGCACTGATGTTGTTATGAGACAGGTTAAGCTGTGTAATATTAGCTACAAATCTCCAAAATATGTCTCCATCTATGGATGAAAGTCTAGAGTTTGGAACCTCAAGATATTCTAGTGACTTTTGTGTATATATCCATGCTGGAAACTTAGGACCTAGAATTGTATTGCTTAAACTTATCCCATTCAATTGAAATGGAGGAATCCATTTAGAATCAATATCAAATGAAACAGGTGCACTCAATACAAGTGCTTCTAAATTAGAGAGATTGGAGAAATGTTTTTTGGTTAGAACACCTGACAAGGAATTTCCTCCAATGAACAAACTCTTCAAATTGAAGAGTTTTCCAATGGTGGTTGGAATATTACCGGTCATAAAATTGGAGCCGATACTTAACTCTACCAAGGAAGAGAGATTTCCAAGAGACGAAGGAATAGAACCGTGAAACAAATTCTCGGCTAGATTAAGGTATTTTAAATTTCCATGTTGGCCTAACCAATCAGGAATGGATCCATTCAGTTCATTGTTACTCAGCTTTAAAGTTTCAAGTTTTCTAAGACTTAACAAACTCTTGGGAATTTGGCCTTGTAAAAAATTGAAACTAAGGTCAATATGGGATATATTCATATCACTAGCGTGATCGAACAGCCAAACAGGTAATTCAGAATCAAAAGTGTTTGCTGAGAGATCAAGAGTTACAAGTGAATTAGCAAAACTCACATGCTTTGTGGATGGAAAGATATTAGTCAAATGACAACTTGACAATCTCAGCTCTAACAATGATGCATGCATATCTATAGACTGAAGCCAATTTGTTTGATTTTGAAGATTAATTTGACTAAGATTAAGAGATTTCAATGATGAAATTTTGGAAAGCCAATCAAGATTATCCATATGAAGATCATCATTAAAGGATAAATCTAAATACTGAATATGATCATGTGATTGGTTAAAACTACTACTTAGAGATGTAAAGCCATTCAAGCTTAAATCCAAGTAGCTCAAAAATTCAATTTGAAACAAAGATTGTAAGTTGATTTCACCTTCTAAGTATTGTTGGTGTAGATCAAGTTTTGTAACTCTTTTTGTGATGTTGTCACATAGAACTCCTTTCCATGAACAACAATCATTTTCATTGGACCAAGAGGAGAGTGTGTTGGAGGAATGGTTCTCAAGACCATGTTTGAAGATTAGCAATGCAGAAAGATCTTTCTCATTACAATTACTACTAAGTTCGGTATTGTCGGTACTATTGCACCTTTGAAATATTGTTGTAGATAGGATAAATAATGGAAGTAGCCAAAGAATGGGAATTTGTGAAGTGAAACCTAGCATGGTTTATGATTAATTAATTAATTAATTAATTTGGAGTGTTATACGAATCAATGTTGTGTGGTGGGTTTTTATGGATTAAGTTTGGTACTGTTGCTGCTGTTGTTGTTGGTGGTTACTATTTTCACAACCATATATAGACGTTTAACGTACGTATACAATAGTTGTAAGCATTAATTGAAAATATGAAATATTCAACACGATTCGTAGACTCTCCTATCGTTGATTATTCTCCCGTAAAAGAAATTGTTGTTTCTGTTATTTACATTTACACTTTGATACTTGTTACTCATTGGTTCAATGTATTGTTCTAAAAATATGATTTATATTTATATTACAATGTAATGATACACTTGTGAAGAAAATAATACAATATACTCTATTTTTCTCTCTTTAACCCTTCATATAAATATTGATTTATGTTGCTTTTGTTTTGGTTAATAATATCATAACAATACTACTATACTCCTTATTCCAGCATATCACAATTTCATCATATGCACTGTTTATATAATTTGCTTTTGATCATTTTGTTTTTGGTAAATCAGAGATATCATCCGCGTGCAACTATAAAGACTAATCTCCTCGAGGTAACTGAGATCCATTTAAAGGATTGATGTCTACCAAAAAATATTTCTCCATACACACCGGCCAGGGATCGAACTCAGTTACTCTCACAATTTTATGACGAAGAGAGTAGTTTTTTTTTTTACTATCTACTAAAGGTGATATATGTTATGTACCCTTTCGTCTAAGAATTACTCTATGATGAGTTAAATTCTATGAATGTTTTGTTTGATAAAAATAGCATATAGTTTATAACATATAGTTGATAAGTTAGTTTATAGCAGATAAACTTATAATGAATAATTTATAATCTAGCTTACAACAAATATGTTAGACCCCAATAATACAGAAACATTGTATGCAATATGTAGAGACCAGGGTTTTAACCCCGATACTCTCATGATTTTACCTTAAAATATAAAATTCCGACCACCGAACTACTTGAAGAAAAAAAAATTATAAAGTAGTATATTCATATGCACCGTTTGGAAGCTAACACGTTTACTAGTTGATGGCCTCAAAATATTCATGACAACATATTTAATTTATGAGACGTAGAATTAACTTTAGAAAAATGTTAATTAGTATTTCAAAGACATTGGTTAAGGGGGTCAGAGTATTCACAGTAGTAGTGAGTACTTACTTTTTAATAAGCATTGGTATTCAATAGATATTTCTATTAGAATAAAATAAATGTCAGAGTATTCACAATAGTGAGTACTTACTTTTTAAGCATAGCTAGGTATTTAATTTTAATTTTTTTTAAAGAGGTGTTAGGTTGGAGCGATGGAATATTTATTAAGTATTTTTATTAAAATATTATAATAAATAATGTGTATATGTGATACATAATTAAGTATTTAAAAAGAATTTAATTTATATGCACCGTCGGTGTAAAGTTATTTTGCACATGCGTTCAATAATATACCGACACATCATGTATGGTCATTAAAACACACATGATGTGTCACATTCATTAAATAATGTGGCAACGCGTCATTGAATGTATGTGTAAAAAAAATTACACCGACAGTGCACAACAATTAAACTCATTTAAAAATAGAGAGCTTAATTGTAAATGCTCTAAATATAGTACAATAATCTTGGAGATTATATAATTCATCTTTTTAAAATATATAAAAAAAAAAAAAGTTATGCTAACTACTATGTCTGCAGCACTAGTTAAGCAAAAAAAAGATTTTTTTTTTTTATGTTTAAAAGAATTTTTTATATTTTTAAAAAGTTGACTACAGAAATTTCAAAATAGTCTTATTATATACTTAACTTCCTTAACTAATACTCACAGATACTATTTAACATTTTCTATATAAAAATAGTCTTTTCCGTAAAAAAAATATAAAAAATATTCTTTTAATACAAAATTTATCTCCTTTTAATTTTCTTAACTAGTATTTCAGAATGGATAGTTAGCATCACTCTTAACTTTAATATTAGCATCCTTCTTAACTTTAATATAAGATATTTTATATGATGAACAATTTATATATATGATGAACCAAAAACTCTTCTTGCTTAACTATATATGATTTTGGGATTAATATTTGATTTGGGCATGCAACAATGTTAAAACTTTTAGGAAGTGTTTGTCATCCATTTAAGTCTCACAAGGTTCGAGGAATTATTCTCTGCAGTTGCGCGTAAAAAATACTCGATTAGCGAGAAGAAGAAAAAAAACTCTAGCCAATTGATACGCAATCTCTAATTTTCTATGCTCACGTTATTAGAGTTGGACACCACACCAAGTCTAATTAATGTCTTGTCCTACAGCTTGAATGATCTTGTCCTTTACGTAAGTTATATTTTTTCTGCACTACAAGATGAAAAACCTAATCACATTTGCATCCAATTCCAACATTGACTTGGAATGGACTTCCAATATTGTTGTGTGACTAACCAAATTATGTGTTCTCACATGAAGTTCGCCACACTAAACATCTCAAGATTTTTGTTATCGATTATGTCCATTAATCTAATATATACAGTAACTCACAATTAGTTACCATTTATCATAAACTTTTGTTGACTATTTAAATTTGATTAGTTTAATTTTTCTATACGTATACTCTTTTTATTTTTTGGTATATAGACAAAATCACAAAACAATCATAAACTTACATATAAGGGAGTTGAAGTTCGAACTTCAATCATGATGTTCGACATAAGCCGACATTCTTTTGTCAATTAATTTATGATTTGTGGACTCTTATACTTTATATTAACCTTCATTCATTAATAGACACAACATAATTTTTCACCCATTTATTTTGTGTATATTAACCAAAGTAAAATTTGCAGGTATACTAAAACAATATAGAAATAGAACCCACATTATTTAGTGGCATCATATGAATTTTAATAGATAAAATAGTGTGTTAAAGAATAATTGGGAAAGTTCTTTGTTGTATGATGACTTTAAATTGAAGTGCAAGTGACATGTTACGTGACGTGTATCCTAATAACTTATAGACCATTTACAAATGGTAAAATAACTCAACACCATCTTTTTCAACTCCCAACACTCAACATCATTTTCTTTTTCTTCCACCTACTCATTCAACACTCATTCAACTTTTACCCTCTCCAATAGTTTTTTCATTCAACACTCTACCCCACCATTTTCTCTACCCCACCACTTTTTATTTCATATTCTTATTTAAATTTAAATTTTTGTTTTTATGATTAAATTAAATTACAATTTGACCCCAATATGTTTCACCTTTCTGGTTTCTCTTGACAACACTGCTTGTTCCAAATGTGATTCACCCACTAATTAGCACCAAATTTTGTTCAGTGTTCCATGCTGGTTGCTGGTTTTTCTTGCTCTTAGGAGTTGAATGCTCATTAGCAATAGTTATTTGTGTTGAAAATTCGGGAAATTCAGGTGCACCACCACTCGGAATATTTTCATTCACCATTGACATATAACCATTAAATGGGAGTGCTTGAGATGGATTTCTCATCATAGATCCATAATATGGATTAAAGTTTGGAACAGAGGATAACTGATTGAAATTATGTATGTTTTGAGGATGTTGGTTGGAAAATTGATTTGGATTTTGAAAATTGTTGGGATTTTGATAATTGTTGAGATTTTGAAAATTGTTGGGATTTTGATAATTGTTGGGATAATTAGAAGAATTTTGGCTGTTGAAATGATTATTGGGATCCATTTCACAAAAAAAAAAAACTAATATTTCAAGATTAACACTAATCAAAAGATAATAATAAGATTAATATAGTGAAAAAATCAATTTTTTTTTCTGTGTTCAAATCAAATAAAACAAGTCTCTATTTATAAACAAAAAAAAATCATGAATTTTGGTGAAAAAATAAAAAAATTAAAAATTAAATTGCAACGAAATAATTGAGTTCAAAGTATTAAATGGATAAAAATCCGGCCAGCCAATCGCAGCCAGCCACGTGGCAGAATCTTATCACCACCACACTCTCTCTCCGCGTGAAAGCAACCTCACTCGCCTCCTGCGCGTGTGTTACACGCGCCTCATTTCAGCCACAAAACGCAGGCCGCGTGTCCCCTTGCTCAGTGCTTCAACACAGTTGAGTTTTCTCAACATCTCTCTCCTCCAACTCATCTTCAACACCAATTTAAACACCCATTGCACTACTTATTTCATGTTGAGAATGGTTCAACACAACCATTGGTCATGGTCGAAGACATACATGGCCCCCTTTGAAATTTCTAAAGGCAAATCTTGTCAATGTGAAGTCATAAACATTAGTCTTGAATCTGCTTGACTACTAGTCTACTACTCACATTACATTGACTGTTTCAACTCCTTTGTGCCAAATAGATCCACAAACATTGGTGTATTTATTTGCAGGCTTTGTCTAACATTGGAATACTCTTTTAACCAACAAATACCTATTTTTGAGTATTATGTTTACTGTATTTATAAGGTGAATAATTTTTACTTTTTTTTGTCAACTTCTTTTTAATATAGAGAAAAAAATATTGTGAAAAAAAATTGAGTTTTTGTAATTAACTAACTTTACTATTTTATTTACCAATCTACGTTATTAACGGGTGGAACAAGTGTGTAGCTTGTAGAGGAAATTGGTATAGAATAAACACAAGTGTAGAACTAGAGTATGTAAATTTGAAAAAGTTCATGTTATTAAGTCCCACGTCCCCTTCGCCGTCCGGCTAGCTTGGATCAGGTCGGGCTTGGGCTTGGTAATATATTAATTGTTTAATACCTAGAAGTGGAAAAATAATTATTTTTCGCTATAGTGTGCATCATCGCATACCCATTATGCTGCAACTGCTTATCGATATCCTTTTTGTTCTTGTTGTTTCAGAGAGTGGTTGTTGCTACTTCGAATTGATATTCGTATATCAATATTTAAGTACTTGACTGGTTCATGGAAATGGAACCATCAAAGCTGTTTTTTTGACCGTTTTCTACAGTGCAGTAGATAACGGTATTTACTGTACATCAAATTGACTGTTTTATCATGGGGACTTCATGGTTGATAGTCTACCTTGCACAAATTTGGGTAGTGCCGTGAAACGTCTTAAAGAGAGCGTATCGAACCGCGACTAGACCAGTAATTTCTTCTTGCCTATTTTAAAAATTGATTTTTTCTAAACCGAAAAATAACATTAACTGTTATGAATATATTAGTAGATGTCCATTAGTCTTGGCCCATATATTGTCCTATAAATAGAGCATATTATACAATGTAATATACACCTTGAATAGAACAATACAAGAGTCTATTCTCTATTCTTTTTCTCTCCTTCATCTCTTCTTCTCTATTCTTGTTATTCTCTAGGAATAGTTCATAACATTAACTATTTTGTTAACATATATTTTATTATTGGGGAATTTTGGCACATGCTAAGGAAGCAAAATAGAAAATTTATCTTGAAACTGTTAGCAAAATTCATTTAAGGATCGTGATATTATGATTTTCACTAAGCCATAAATTTTCTATAAGAGAGTAATAAAATATACTTGAATCCATAATGCAGAATTTCTTTGATTCTTTTATGTAGTTGTTTTGCCTCTCTGCCTTTTATTTTCTTGTATAATTGATGGTATGAATACAAATCTTTTATGAGAAAGTGAATCTTTATCTTCTTTTATTTATTTATTTTTTGGTACAAAATCTTTATCCTTTTCTTCTACTTCCTTGTTTTTATGGTTAATTACATTCAGTTTTAATAACCACCATTCAAAAGGGAGAGAAAAAGAATACTATTTAGGGTAAATTATGCCAGTTTTGTTTTACTCACCTGTAAATAAAAAATTTGTGATTCCCCCTTCGTAATGTCAAGATTCTTTGCTTTTACCCTGTGGGTTGACAACTTGAATTTGAAATCTTATTTTTCCTGATGTGGTAAGCATAGGTGGGTTTTTTTTACATTTTTTATTTATTTAATTTTTTGTTATCGTGCCACATAATAAGCTATGTCATTTTAAGAAATAAAAAATTAAAAAAACATAAAAATGGATGGGAAGAACAATGTGATCCCATTGACTTTACATTGCTCATCTGAATGAGCAAACTCAACGGTCGTCTCCATTTTTGCGATGCAAGAATGGTGACCGATGTCGAGTATCATCATCTGCCAGCTTGCTCAGACGAAACCATCTTGTTCACCAACATGAAACTTCAAAACGACGGCGATGTGAGAACAATGTTCTCTATTTTTTCTCGGTACAGTACGAAGGGATTAATCGAGCTACACACTACGTTGGTTAGATTCGTTCAAACTTGATATATGTTGATATGATTTTTTGTTGATTTTTTCGTCTTCGTCATCTTCATCTTCTCCTTCTTCCATCTTCACAGGTCCTTGTGAACGTTGGCTCTGATACCACTTATATGGTTTTTTGTGTTTTTGGTATTGCGGAATTTGGTGGGATATAATTTTAGGAGAAAACTCTCCTCAAATACAGGGTTATATGAAGAATACTAAAGTTCTTGTTTTATTCATTATGTTTATGGCTCTATATATATAGAGCTACATAAAAACAAATCATATATTTTTAAAACAAAACTAATCCTATAATAAATTCTAAACAAATCTTAAATATTCTAAATAGAAATATAAATCATAAACCCTAATATTATTTTATTTTAAATATAAATCTAAAACTATATCTAAATATAAAATCTTCCAGAAAGATATTTAGGCTTTATTCCCAATATATGTTCTCTATTTTGTTCTCTATTTTGTCAAGATATATGTTCAAACTCTACCCGTCCGAAGGAATCGTGGCTTGCAAGGTTAAACCCGGGGAGGATTAAGCTGAAGTAGTTAATTTATCTGATCTTTAGTCTTGTTTGTGTTAAATTTATGTTTCTAATTAAGGATCTTAATTTCCAATGTAATATGTCGTTGTTTTTATCGAATATTTCTTTATAGTAACAGTTTGTGTTCTGTAATTTATGTTATGGTGTCGTCCGCTATTTAAGTAGCCGACCAGTCTTTGACGGGAAAAGAAAATGATAACAGGGAAGGCAGAAATATTAGACAGTAAATTAGATTTGTTACAACTTAAAGCAAATTAATTTTATAAATTAGACAAAAAAATAACATCCAATTTTACACTTCGTCAAGTGTTTGAACTTCAAAGTGAATGAAATCTTCCTCTGAGAGAAATTAAATATTACACGTTAGACAGGAAAATGACATCAAATTTAATAAAATTAACAATAACGACCAAACAGATGAGAATATTCCACCTGCCAACGTTTATCGCCGTCCCTCTTAGCATTCTCTACAGGTTTTGTTTTCGGTCCTACAGGCAGCCACTTAGCTGGTCTAAACCTAAAATTTTGGCAGGATAGGACAGTCTAATTTGTGTATGGAAAAGTCCCACTTGCCAAGCTCCAAGTTCCATTTGAGTGACCTCCGTTTCGGCTAGTCACTCGTTTCCAATTTGACCACAAAAATCTATCGTCGATTACTATATTGTTGTCAACCATGATGATTAAACAACACCGTTGAGAATGCTATGAGTAGCCGATAATAGACTATATAACCGTTTACATACGAAATGACAAAAATTAAACTAAACTAAACATAGCTAAATCTAAAACTAAAGAGAGAAAAAAACAAAAAGAATAAATGAGAGGGAGGAGAAGTGAAGAGAACAGACGGGGAGTATATATAGAATTTTTGAAGGTTCCTCATTGGTTAGAGCTATGACATGAGCGTACTACAAATGACCGATCAAATTTGACTACTTGATAGACCTTTGGTTAAGGCAGGGGACCTAACCACTAACTGGTCCGCTACTTAGGTAGGGGACAGTATTTTCAGAAAATTTCAAAAATTACTTATTTTTATAATATCCGCTAAATGGAAAACGTGCAGGGCGCGCAAGAAGCACACATGCGCCAAAGGAAATTATCGAAAATTTCTCATCGCACTACCCATTTTCTCACCACACCCCTGGAAATTCCATTTTTGCCCTTGGTCAAAAAATTCGGAACGCGTTTTCCGAATTTTTTTTGCCTTTAAAAACTTCGGAATGTGTTTTCCAAATTTTTTTCAAATTTGAACTAAAAAAATTCGGAAAACGCGTTCCGAATTTTTTGACCAAGGGCAAAAATGGAATTTCCAGGGGTGTGGTGAGAAAGTGGGTAGGTGAGATGAGAAATTTTCGAAATTCTCCGGATTTATAAAGGCGGGCTTGGCCCATATCAAGCAATCAACCCAACCCAATCCAAGTGAATACCCAATGCGATTTGTGTGAATAATTTCATTCAGACCAACGCATTACAGATTCTCGATCTTCTTCTCTTTGTCCCTTTCTTGCTTCCACCCAAAAACTACAAAATTCATTCTTTGCATTCACTTCACTTTCGATCGATCTATCTCTCTCTGTTCCTTCCAATTCATTCATCGCCAAAACCCCTTCGTAAGTCTCTTTTCCTTCTCAATTTCTTTTTACAATTCTTGCACCCTTTTATAATTTTCCTCCAACTTCGGATCCATTCTACTCGACTTTTGCTTTCTTGATTGATTCGTTTTTCTGGGTAATTTTTGTTTTACTTTAATTTTGTTGTTATTACTATATATAACGTGTAGTTTTTGTTTTTTGTGTTTATCATTGTCGGTAGTGATTATATTTGTAGAACACCTTAATTTAGTTTAATGATAATGTGCTTCTGGGTTTTTTTCTTAGCTGATTTGTTTTGTTTTTATTTCAGTTATGATTTATGATAAATGGATCTGATTTGAAATATTTTCATGTTGTTGTACTTTGAGGGTTTTGTTTTTTATGGTTATTAGTAAAATGCAATGTCTTTTGTATTATATTTTGAATAATGAAGATATGCTGAAGGTTTTTGATTTTGGTTTTTGAATGTGCATTTAATGGTTGAGTTAGTGCCGAAGATATCGACAAAAGTAGGCTTTAAGATTAGATTCAGTTGTTTAGGAAGTAATGTTAATGATTCGATTACAGTGTAATTAAAATCGGGTTTGTCGTTTGAACCGGGTTGACCGTAAACTGAGACCGGGCTGGCCAAGTATCCATGCCCACACAACCATTACCGGGTTCGAGATCTGGTCTCAGTTTGGTCATGTGTTTGGGTTGTCACGTGTTCGATCAGTGATTATGTCGTTATCCACTGGGTGGTTAAACTTTTAAACCAGTTAGAATCTGCTTGGACGATTGGCAGAGTTAAAAAAACAAGAATTCATTGTGGTCAAACAATGCAACACACAGCAGCCATGCTCCTCAAGAATTCTGGCCGTGCTCCTCACCACGAAGCTCTTCTGTAGTCAAACAATGCAACACACAGCAGCCTAGTCGTGAGCACACTGAGCAAGAGAAAGTACATTGTGGGAAAGAGTTGCAGAAGGAAAACTTATGATGGAGAAACACACTTGTTATACAATAGCAGGAGTGGTATGTTTGTTGTGTGTGGCAGCTCTTGTATGCAGATGACGACAAAAATCTTTTACGGTTATGTTTGTGTGGGCTTGGATACTTAGCCAAAATACTAAACTTTAATTTCAAGAATATACTGAGTAATGCAATTTAACTATTGAGCCACCTGTTCGACCAATGGCCCATTTACCCTGTAACCTAACTTCATAATTTAGTTTTTGAATGTGCATTTAATGGTTGAGCTAGTCCCTATTCCCTAATTTCATTAATTATTTGATTATTTTTTAATAAGAATTTGCATTGGCATTTAATGTAAATTGTTACCCTTTATGGAGATTTACTATTGAAGGGCATTGCTGTTTGTGTTATAATATATGCATGGTTTTTTTTTCTCTTCATTAGACAGTCATGTTAATCCTTAAAACTTTAAACGCTACAACATTATTCATATTGGTTCGTAGTGCTAGGCCATGAATAACACAAAATATGCTAAATGTCCCTGAATGACAATTTTTCTATCTATTTACTTCGAATAATACCAAATGTGAAGACTAATTTGACTGAAATAATATACAATAAGGTCTAAATTGATTATTTACGGATCTTCACTTTTTTTATTGTTTAAAAACTGCTATGGCATCTGATGTTTAATTTTTTTGCTCTTATGTAGATTTGATATCACTGTTGGAATTGGCTTAGATTCACAGGAAACTTTTCAGCACCTCCTCTTGTCGTCTCGCGTTCAAGGAAATGGAGTTACCAACTATGAGAAAACCCTTCATCTGCTGGGTTTTCCTTTCGTTCGTTGTATTTGCTCAAGTTAGCAATGGTTTTTATTTGCCGGGAACCTACATGCATACTTATTCCAATGGAGAATCTATAAATGCCAAAGTCAATTCGTTGACTTCTATTGAGACTGAGCTTCCCTTCTCTTACTACAGCCTCCCTTACTGCCAACCCCCTGGTGGGATAAAGAAAAGTGCTGAGAATCTTGGAGAACTACTTATGGGAGATCAGATTGATAACTCAGCCTACCGATTTCGAATGAATGTAAATGAGACTCTATACCTCTGTACAACATCACCATTGAATGAGCACGAGGTAAAGCTACTCAAACAACGAACTCGTGATCTGTATCAAGTGAATATGATCCTCGACAACTTGCCAGTTATGAGGTATACTAGCCAAAATGGGGTCAAAATCCAGTGGACAGGGTTCCCTGTTGGGTACACTCCATCTGATGGCAGTGCAGATTACATCATTAACCACCTAAGATTCACTGTATTTGTTCATGAATATGAAGGCAGAGGGGTTGAAATTATTGGAACCGGGGAGGAAGGTATGGGCATTATTTCTGAAGCTGACAAGAAGAAGGCATCAGGGTATGAAATAGTTGGTTTTCATGTTGTTCCTTGTAGTATTAAATATGACCCTGAAGCCATGAAAAAGCACAAAATGTATGATGGTCTCTCTTCTGTAAGCTGCCCAAATGAGCTTGATAAGTATCAGGTAATAAAAGAGCAAGAAAGGATATCATTCACATATGAGGTTGAATTTGTGAAAAGTGATATAAGATGGCCATCACGTTGGGATGCTTATTTGAAGATGGAGGGTTCCCGAGTTCATTGGTTCTCGATCCTAAACTCACTGATGGTTATTGTTTTCCTAGCTGGTATTGTGTTTGTCATTTTCTTAAGAACTGTAAGAAGGGATTTGACAAGGTATGAGGAATTGGACAAAGAGGCACAAGCTCAGATGAACGAGGAGCTTTCTGGGTGGAAACTTGTTGTTGGTGATGTATTTAGGGAGCCTGATTGCTCTACACTTCTCTGTGTAATGGTTGGAGACGGGGTTCAGATTCTTGGAATGGCAGGTGTTACTATTGTTTTTGCAGCACTTGGTTTCATGTCTCCAGCATCCCGAGGAATGCTACTAACAGGAATGATCATTTTATATCTTATCCTTGGAATTGCTGCTGGCTATGTCAGCGTACGTCTTTGGAGGATCATTAAGGGAACAACAGAAGGGTGGAGATCAATTTCTTGGTCTGCTGCATGTTTTTTTCCTGGCATTGCTTTCATTATCCTCACAGTACTCAATTTCATTCTATGGCACAGCAACAGTACCGGTGCTATACCCATTTCCTTGTATTTTGAGCTGTTCTTCCTCTGGTTCTGTATTTCAGTACCTCTGACCCTCATTGGAGGATTTATGGGGACAAAAGGAGAGTCGATCGAATATCCTGTAAGGACCAATCAGATTCCAAGGGAAATTCCTGCACGAAAATATCCATCATGGCTACTTGTTCTTGGTGCTGGAACTCTTCCATTTGGAACCCTCTTCATTGAACTTTTCTTTATCCTTTCCAGTATCTGGCTTGGGAGGTTCTATTACGTGTTTGGTTTCCTGTTGGTTGTTCTTCTGTTGCTGATTGTTGTTTGTGCTGAGGTGTCGGTGGTCCTCACATATATGCATCTGTGTGTGGAAGATTGGCGATGGTGGTGGAAGGCATTCTATGCTTCAGGTTCTGTTGCTCTTTATGTCTTCTTGTACTCAATTAACTACTTGGTTTTCGACCTGCAGAGTTTGAGCGGACCTGTGTCAGCTACCCTATACCTCGGCTATTCACTACTCATGGCAATTGCAATCATGTTGTCAACTGGCACCATTGGCTTCCTAATGTCATTCTACTTTGTGCACTACTTGTTCTCATCAGTGAAGATCGATTAAGGTTCTCAGCTGTTATCTCTCAGTACCCGTGTAAAAGATCAATTGATATATCTTCTATTGAGTTCTTTTTGTAGCTTGATTGCATCGTAGAATATAGCGAGGCAACTGATGCTTCATTGATTTCCTTAAATTGTCATCAATGGATTTTATACTGCTATGTGATCTGCAGTTTGTTCGTTCCTCTTCTACCTGCCTCCGAAAGTAGTCATTCAAGTACTCGACTAGTGTTTGAGCTCATTATATTTCAAGTACTCTAGTTTAAATTAAATTTCTTTAGGAAGTTGTAATTGCTTGGTCTGTCTTACGTCTTGTTTCAATATAATAGAAAAATGTTAGATGGATACTCAAATTTCGTTGTGATGTTCATCATGTTTGTGGGTGTTTAATCGATCTTCTGTGCTTTCAAGAATAGGGAAGAAAACTTTGTGTTATGTATCTATTATCTACAAGCCACAATTTTGGCTTGGTATTGTACTAATGTTTTTTTTATAGCCAGATACTTGTATTTTTTTAGTTAATGATATTAATCTATGCAAATTTTTGAATAGTTTCTTGGCACAATAGTTGGGTGCTTGCTGCTGTGTGAGGTCACACGTTAATATATTACTACGTTTTATATGCCTGTCATAATTAAACTGTATTGATTTTTTTGGTTTAGAAGCATAAGTGGCTAGAAATTCCAATTTAAAAGTGAATAAGTGAAGTGTCCGGAATTTGAACTTCAACTCTTGCATGTACAATGCGATATTTTTACCAACTGAGTTAAGCTCACGCTGACTTGAATATCTTGTTTTAGTCAAAAATATAATTAAACTATAATTCTTGTGTATGATTAATGTTTAATTGATAATGCTGAAGGATTTCTCAAGCATTTCAGTAAAATATTTGTCTATATCAAAGACATCTGTCAAACTTGAGTTTACCTTTTGGTTTGGGTCCATCCCAATGGCTACAAAACAATACACTCGGTGACAGATCAATTTGGCTTTTTGTGATATACTATGAATCTATGATATTATTGTGATTCTTCTGTAAGAACATGTTTCCAACGTCGGTGTCCAATCTTATAGTAGTATTTTTATGCAGTTGTAACTTGTAAGGATAAATTAGTCAAAAAAAATAATAATAATTATATATTACAATAATTTGTGTGCATTGAAATGAGATATGCATGTTTCTGTCTCATTGTTCTGTAAAGGCAAGATTTCAACGATCCTCCTTCACCCATTCTGGTTTTGTAGTCTAATCTATTTAATAATTTTTAAGGAAGAAAGAACCAAACACTCCTCTATTCAACACTGGACAAACATTGCTTGATACTTTCACGTGACCCATTGCAACTTGCAGTGCCCTTTCCCCAAAAGCCTTAGAGGATATCCGTTTTATTTATTGACGCCAATAAATATTTGTCAAAATTTTAAAAAGAAACTTTAGGAATGTCAATTTGAGCCGTAAATAAGGATCTCCATGGGATTGTCCTTTTTTGAAGACTCGAAGACGGATAATTTTTTTCATGGGAATGCCCTTGTTTGAAGATTCCAAGCCCTCAGTAAATTTTGCACAATAATAACATATTGTGGCAACCGCCAAGAAATGTATAATAATAATAATAATAATAATAATAATTAGTAATTATTTTGTGGCGATTTTTTCTAGGGAATTATGGCAGTTTAAATGGCCAATCAATTTGTTGATTATTTTAAAAAATTACCACTGGCGGTCTGAACCATCAATAAGTTCAACGTATTTTTTTTTTTATAAAAAAAAACTATTACATTTTGTGGGGGCTAGAGCAGTCAATAAATTGCATGCGTTTAGAAGGGTGAAAAACTGCTACATTTCATTTGGGCTATGTACTGGTTGGACGATTGCGAGCTGCTCCCAATTGTCTGATTCTGGTGATGCTAGTAATGTTATTGTTGTTGTGGTTGCTCCAGTTTGTAATGGTCGTGACTATCGCGGCAATGCTAATTCCACCCTTCTTTAAATCAAACTCTACTCCGCACACTAAGTAAGTAATATATATATATATATATATATATATATATATAATTTAAATTGTATAATTCTATCATCAATTTGTACGTCAATTTGTATATTGATGGCAAGAAACTCATTCGTGTAATTTTTGCAGGGATATCATACCTTTGACTGTCAGTGTCACTACTGTCGTGAGTTACTACTTCGTGTTCATATATCTTCCCTTAAGCATAAATAGGGGCGGGCGGAGCCCTTCATGGGCTGGACAGGGCCATGGCCCGCCCCAGAATTTTTAATTTTATTTTCATAGGTATACTATTTTCATAGGTATACTCCCGCTAAATAGTCAGCGTAGTTTGTTATATTTTGTTTTGCGGGGGTTTCAAACGATAAAATCAAGTATTCTTTAACAGGTTTGCCTTTTGCAGGGGTTTCTAACCCCCGCTAGTTTTACGTCCCAGAATTCAAATGATTCAAATGTACTTTTTAATTTATTTTTTTAAGCATCCCTTCTAATGTTTTATTATTTAATAATTTATAGATGTCTTAAATTGTGTAATTTATTTTGTCGAAGTATTCAAGTATATTTTTTTGGAGAAAAAAGTACTCAAATGTTTATTTAAAATAGAGTTTGTGCATAAAAATTCATGTTTGATCAATCTTTTGTTAAAAAAATTTAAATTTTTGTTAGAGAGATGCATATAATATTATAAACATAAATACAAAAACTAATTAAAAAATATGAAGTTTACACATTTGACATAAAATATATTTCATAATATATCTTTAAAATTTATTTAATAAACATGTTAATGGTCCACCTTTTAACTATTTTTGAGATATCCATACTAGACAGACTCTCAATATGATATGTCTTTTTTTTTAGTAATTTCTTTTGCATATTCGATTTATATTTGTAGCGACCCGCCCCAATTTTTCGGGCTAGCTCCGCCACTGAGCATAATGCATTATTATTTTGAACCCTATATAAAATTTTTAAAAACAATGGCTCTTAACTTTATTTCTTTTTCATATAAAGAAAGCTAAAATCTCATACAAAGAAAGCTTTGATTATATCTCATACAATGATTTATATCGTAGTTTTCGTTTTCATATAAAGAAAACTAAAATCTCAAACGACTACACCATTAAAACTTATAAGATATTATCAAAGATTTATTACATTAAAATAATATAAACAAAACTATGATATAAATCAATAAAAAATCTAATATTTTTAAAAAATTTATACATATACTAATATTAAATATAATCATATTTTAAATTATTATATATTTAACTATGTACGGTTATATTTACGTTAAAAAAAAAACTATGCACAACTATGAAAAATATTTTAATTATATATTAAGTAAGAAAGGATCCTAAGTCGTGAGTGAGAGCCACATATTTCTTTGTTTGTCTTTGCATTACATCGTCTCTCTGAGTGAGTGAGAGCGTAGACACAGTCAGTACAGACCTTCAAAACCCATATCCATGGCGTCAATGGCTTCGATCGGTGTTCTCAAAGTCCCTTCATCCTCATCCTCACCCTCACCCTCACCCTCACCCTCTTCTTCATCATCATCCAAAGCCATTGCACGCAATCTCTCATTCACTTCATCACAGCTCTGTGGTGATAAGATTAACACAATCTCAGCAAGACAAAGAAGAAGCTATGGCTGCAGTCCCTTCATTGTTTCTCCCAAGGCCGTTTCTGATTCCAAAAACTCTCAAACTTGTCTTGATCCAGATGCTAGCAGAGTTAGTTGACCTTTCTTTTTCTTTTTCTTTATTACTTTGACTATTGTTGACTCTTGAGTATAGTGAAAGATAGAGAAAGAGGGGTGTGTGTGAAATCAGAAAAATTCAATCTTTTTTTGGTTTCTGTAATGTTTAATAAATTGGGTATGCTTAATTGGAGTTTGTTGATAATGGGTTCTTTTCATGTTGAAATGTGTTTTTGGGTTTCTTGAGTTAGGTCAGCTTGGGGAATGAGAAGTTTTATAATCACAAAATTGAAAAATAATTGAACAAGATTAGGTTGGGTTTCTATATTTGAATTTCGGTATGTGATTGGTTGTTACTCAATTTTTATGCTTTTATAGTATATTTGGTTCAGTTTTTATCATATGATTGATAATGTCAATTTCAATCAGGGAATTATTTTTGCTATCACACTAATATGAAATGATCAAAATACAAAGTTGTTTGTTTCCTAGTGGTTTTCGCAATTGTGTAATGATTGTGCATAGTTGGAGTTTGTTGATACTTGATTCACACAATATTGTCTTTTGAATGTCTGCTAGATTAGTGGAATTTCATGTTAGACAATATGAAATGTTAACCCTCTATTTTTTTCAAGGCATTTGTTAGGATCTATATTTGAATGTAATGTAATGTAATGTTTCTTTGATGATAATTGTTTAGAGTGTACTTGGCATTATACTCGGAGGAGGTGCCGGGACACGTCTTTATCCACTGACGAAGAAGCGGGCAAAACCAGCTGTTCCTCTTGGAGCAAACTATAGGCTTATTGATATCCCTGTAAGCAACTGTCTAAATAGCAACATATCAAAGATCTATGTCCTCACGCAATTCAATTCAGCGTCCTTGAATAGGCACTTGTCCCGTGCATATGCGAGCAACATGGGTGGCTACAAAAATGAAGGTTTCGTTGAGGTTCTCGCTGCACAGCAGAGTCCCGAGAATCCAAATTGGTTCCAGGTAACAAGACAACCTTATATATGTATTCTATTGTTACTGTATGTCGCTATGATCACTTATTGAAGTCTAGAACTATCTTGTGATTTTGAATGCTTTCACTGTTACAGGGTACTGCAGATGCCGTGAGGCAATATTTATGGCTTTTTGAGGAGCACAATGTTTTGGAGTACTTAGTTCTAGCTGGTGACCATCTGTATCGAATGGATTACGAGAGATTTATACAAGCACACAGGGAAAGTGATGCTGATATCACTGTTGCTGCACTGCCAATGGATGAAGCGCGTGCCACTGCATTTGGTCTAATGAAGATTGACGAAGAGGGGCGTATAATTGAATTTGCCGAGAAGCCAAAAGGAGAACAGTTGAAAGCTATGAAAGTGAGTCCATATAATAAGCTTCTTTTTTGTTATTTGTTCTTTAGTATATAACTGGTTTAAAAGTTCTGCTATGACTTTTTCTGTATTAGGTTGATACTACTATTTTGGGTCTCGATGATGAGAGAGCAAAAGAATTGCCTTTTATTGCTAGCATGGGTATATATGTTGTCAGCAAAAATGTGATGCTAGATCTGCTCCGCGACAAGTTTCCTGGTGCCAATGACTTTGGGAGTGAAGTTATTCCCGGTGCAACTGAACTTGGATTGAGAGTAAGAATTCCTTCTACCTGTTCAATACGTAGAAAACATTTAAAAAATTTCTAGCCAAATCTTTCATGTCTTTAGCAACCAGATCATTGACGTATTTGTGAATCTGCGCAGGTGCAAGCTTATTTATACGATGGATACTGGGAAGACATCGGTACAATTGAGGCTTTCTATAATGCAAATCTGGGAATCACCAAAAAGCCAGTGCCAGATTTTAGGTAACTTAATATTGGCTTTTTATTTATTGATCCTACACCATCGACTGTATTTTAACCGTAATAACGGCTTCATTGAGATTTTTCATGTTTGATTGCAGTTTCTACGATCGTTCATCTCCAATCTACACCCAACCTCGGTATTTGCCTCCATCTAAGATGCTTGATGCTGATATCACCGATAGTGTTATTGGTGAAGGATGTGTAATTAAGGCAAGCTTTTTCAGAACTTTCATGTTTTTCCATAGTCCATCATTATGAGCATGGCACAAATTTGTACATTTCTTGGCAAAAATATCTAAAAGAGTGAGACTAGTTAATTTGTTTAAAAATAAACTTATTTTCAATATTTTGTTCCACAGAACTGCAAAATTCACCATTCTGTGGTTGGACTGCGATCTTGCATATCAGAAGGTGCAATCATTGAGGACACATTGTTAATGGGAGCAGATTATTATGAGGTAACAATAACTCTACTAATTAACCAGCACATAATTAAGTCATAAGTCAATAGGGTTCCACTTTTGCTTGACTAGCAATACTAACTTCAGTATTGGCCTTCTGATTGTTGTGCTGTAGACGGATGCTGATAGGAGGTTTTTGGCTGCTAAAGGCAGCGTCCCGATTGGTATTGGCAAGAACTCTCATATTAGAAGGGCTATTATCGACAAGAATGCTAGAATTGGAGACGACGTGAAGGTTATATATATTGCTTCATATATAAGATTTGTTTTTTATCTTATCACATTCTTTCTCTCCTGTCTAAGTACACTGTTCTCTCATACTTCGCTATCTTGATCTACATGCATGCTAGAAGAGTGAGGGAGACGGGATTTTCAAAACAAACTTTCTGATATTTAAACAAGTTTACACGGAAAAGCATTCACTCATAATTTACATTCTTGTTTCAATTCGCAGATCATTAACAGTGACAATGTGCAAGAAGCTGCAAGAGAAACCGAAGGTTATTTCATAAAAAGTGGAATCGTCACAGTAATCAAGGATGCATTAATTCCAAGTGGAACTGTCATCTAAAGTCGTCTCTACTGTTTCCTATTGCTGCTGTGCAACACCTCATTTTCACTGCTGGAAGGTGTTACAAGAGCAGTTCTGCTTCCACATTGGTTTTCTGGTGCATGTAATATTTGGCTCGGAAGTATATAGAGTAGAAACTCTTTCTTTAGTCAAGATGTAAATTTAAATATTCAGTCAAATAAATTCTTCTATAGTCTGCAGTGTCTAGGATGAATGTTCTTTTGCAGTTTATGAAAGGGGTGGAATAATATCCACTAAAAACAATGAAAAGAAATACAATAAAATCCATGGAGACAGCTTCTGCTGATTAATTTGCCTCTTCTAGGTCTCTTGAGACATTTTTCTTTCAATTTCAACTCAACTAATACTGCATATTTGTTCATTTTTTGCAACCTCCAAACATTCGACTCCAGTTAATTTGTCCTACTGCACCTTTTACCAAGAATGAGGGCATGACAGGAATAAAATACTGAGCTAGAGAATGGATATGTTAATCCTATTAAATTATCTCGTTTTCTTGTTCTAAAGAACTTAGCAATGAAACATACACACAAGAAGTGCTAAAAAGTAGAGAATTGCGAGTTCGAATATGTGCTCCAACATATCAAATATCTATGCAGTCTTTTATAATTTGAGATGTATTTATGAGACATACTAAATTATCTTTTCCACCAAAGTATAGCATTGCAAGTTCAGATCCGTGTTCCAACATATCAAATATCCACGTAGTCTTGTATCATTTAAGCTGCATTTATAAGGCAAACTAAATTATCTTTTCCACCAAAGTATAGTATATTTGATATTTCTTGATCATTTTTATTTTATGAAGCCAGTTGATATAATTCCAAGGTCAAAGAAAGAAAACTATTGAGAAATGTTTTTTTCTTTTGTGTGAAAGAAAGGAAACTGTCAAGTATATGCTCGAAGTAGGTTCTATGAATGGAGTTGGGACCCGGGAGTCTGTGTACTCCGTTGACCCCCCAGGTGGTTCTTTTGGCTGTGTAGCAGCCCTGCTATGTCTCTTGTTGTTTTTAGGGGATTTGGTTTCTAGGGAAGTTTCTTTCTCTAGCTTTGTATCTTGAGACATGGTACTGCTATTGTTTTGGTGTCTCTCACCATTTTCCTTGCTCCTCTAATGCTTCTTGTATTGGAGGAAGCCTTAATAATATTTTGCCAATTTTAAAAAAAAAAATATGCTCGAAGTTTCGTTACTAACTAACATACATATTTCAACATAATTCATTTGAAATATGGCATTCGTTGTCTCTGATATTTCCATCTGATGTTTGTTCCAAGGACCATGAACTACATATTCCAAGAAAAATACAGAGACCGCAATGGCATTATAAAAATTGAGACAAAAAAGCAGAGCTAAAATATTTATTTAACCTACAGAATTTACACAATCAATGTGCAGTTACACGCTTTTCATAAAGATTACTAGTAGAGATAATTAAAGATATTTTATACCACATCAGATGCTGTATCAGTGTTGAACTATTTTTACACCGAATGAAATGCCTTTGTTTGAACATTCATCACACCACATGAATTCAAAAACTACTCGTCGGTGATTAAATTTTCTGGACGAGGATATTGAGTTACTAGTATATCCCATTTTTACAATTCGTCGTGCATCAGATATATATCTCAGAACTCTAGCAGAGGTAAATTAACAAGACTTTGCACAACATTCTTGGGGCATGCAATTATATACATAAAACTCAATGCAAAACATGGATATGACGTCGATTTTCTTTAGTAACTCAGATCCTTCCTCCGTTTTTTTTTGCCATTATGTAATCAAAGCCTCGGTAGCCGTTAATGGTAAGAAACTTAGGTTTCCACAAGTTCTACTTGGATCCTGCGTAGGAAAACAGTCATTATTACAAATAAATCTATAAGAAGGTCATAGTCATCTAAATCACAATCTTATGTAATTCAAAAAAAAAAGAAAAAAGAATTACATATGCAAGCCTCTGGCTTTTGTCATTATTGGCCTAGGTAGAGAGTATTATCTCCAATTCCTCCTAACATACATCCTCTTTACCAGTGGTCTTGAATCAAAAAGCTACATACAAAGACCTTCTTATAACAAGTTCAAAGACAAATGTCAAAACAAGCTCATAGTCACAAGCTGAAAATGTGCATGTTCCTCTCCAACAAAATCCACAAAAGGGGTGCATAAACAACTGTCATGAAATTTTATTCTCATTTTTGCAAAAATCCTTTATACGGAATTATCAATAAGGTACTCCACCAAAATCCTAAAATAATTGTTTCAAAGAAAAGTAATTACTGTACAATGCTGGAAATGATGGTTCACTCTTCCTGAGTTTATTTCATATGTAAAGAAAACATCAGGATCGAGAGCCTTGTCATGCTTTAAATATGTAATAACTACAAGTCATTAGTGTTAATTCTGTTAACAAGACCAACAATACCATACGGTAGTGTGTGGCGAACAGTATGTGCAAACAAGAGCAAAAGAGATGAGAATATCGAGGTGGAGACATAAGAAAAAGACAAGATTATGAATAATGTATCTGAAGTAAAGTTGGAACAACACCTATTAAGACGAGATGAAACAATTTTATCTGGATTGTATTTTCTTAAGAATTCTGTCATATGTTTGTTTATCCAAGA
Organism: Trifolium pratense; assembly: GCF_020283565.1. Taxonomy (NCBI): domain Eukaryota; kingdom Viridiplantae; phylum Streptophyta; class Magnoliopsida; order Fabales; family Fabaceae; genus Trifolium; species Trifolium pratense. Next base: position 71,810,442 of record NC_060060.1, read on the forward strand.
AATTTCCTATAAAGCTACTCCATAGCAGAAAACCCAACTTTTCTAGAGCATACAATACAATATGGAACAAAAAATAATGACATAACTTTAAAAATCACTTGTTGTCAAAAAAAACTTTAAAAATCACTTAAAATAAATATCGATTATAACATAGTAATTTTACCTTCCTTCATGAGGTTCCTCCATTTATCCTTGAGATCACTAGGAGTACGAGTGCTATCAAACACACGACAACCAAATTCTAAAATTTGCTTCCAAGGGATATTCTGATTTTCTGTTGCGAACTTTGATACTCCTTCCTACAACAAAAAAACCGAAGTTAACACTATTAATTGAGAAATGAAGATCTTGTGCAGTTATAATAGCTAAGATGAATATTCTATACCATGATCAGTTGTAAACATTCCATAATTGATTATATCTGTTTTACAGCTTTAACATTCCGAATAACTTCTCAGAAACTTAAAATGTTTACCTACCATTAAGGAAGTTGTAACCTATTCAAACATATTCTAATTTCTAAATACAGGGCATTAATGAAAAGATATATATCTTGCATTGTCCCGGCCATAGTAATTAAAACTAGTAATCCATCCAAAATCAAGTCGAAAGTAGAGGTATTAAATCAAATTTGATATCAATAAGGCATTGCAATGAGTTAGTTCTAGAAAGACGTGAGACAAGACATTATACAAAACTAAAACCTTGAGAGCCTTTTCTTCTTCGGCTGTCCAAAACAAATTCCTACGCCTTACAGTAAATAACTTCTGCTTCTTGCTGCAATAAAAAACAATAACTCGTTTACATAGCCGATAAGACCTAGAGAAATCAATACTCCATAAAAATAACAGTTATACTTATACCCTATGAATCACCGACACAAAAATGGATATCAAACACGTAAACACAGATGATAATTTGAGAAAATAGAAGCCAATTACATGTAATAACATGTATTTGCGTCTCAGACACTCAAACATGTCTTCAATTTGAAGTGTATGTGCTACATAGATTATATCGGTGTTTACCATTAAACTAAACATCAAGAGAGATGAATAACTCACACTTGCTTTCGTCGACTTGTGGTTCTTCTAGAACTGGTAACTTCCTCCTCCTCCCCATCATCACCAGCAGCATCAGCACCACCAGCTTTTCGTTCCGGTAACAAAGATTTTTTCACCGGTGCAACCTTCCGTTTAGCATTGGTATGACCTTTCTTCACCGATATGCAAAACGATGAATCCGAATCTTTAGTAGATCCACCCACCGAACTCTCCGATAAAGAAACCTCTCCTTTATCTTTATCATTATCATTATCATTGTGTTCTTTTCCTTTCTCAGAAACTTCCGGTTCATGTTCATTCCGGTTTACATGATGCTGAACCAGTTTTGGTTTGACAGGTTGATCCTGAACCGGTTCCAGTTTGACAGGTTCGATAGGGTGGCTTTCGTTATCCTTAAGCACTGTTTGGCCATTCCGGTTTACATGATCCTGAGCCAGTTCCGGTTTGACAGGTTGATCCTGAACCGGTTCCAGTTTGACAGGTTTGATAGGGCGATTTTCGTTATCTTTAAGCACTGTTTGGCCTTTATCCAAAAAACTAGAAAGAACATTTTTGGCTCTAACAGCTATTTCTCTTAATTCTCTAGTTTTCTTCAAGGCTCGTTTGTAGAAGCAGTAAGGACAGAAGAAGTTTCCAGAATCATCGAAATTAGGTTCGGAACCGATGCAATTGTAGTGAACAGCAATGTGGCAATCAGTTTGAGTACATACCAGTAATGCTCCTCCGGCTGTTTTGCAAGTAATGCAACTTTTATCGTCTAACGAATCTTCGGTGTCGGTATCGGGAACGAAATCGGGAATTGGAGCGTCTGTGTGGTTGTCGATGCTGTTGTAGACGGTTGCATTGTGGTTGTCCTGTTAAGGGTTTATAGAGAGAGAGGTTAAAAGTGAAAATGAATTGTGGTTGAAAATTGGAAGAGAAGTGAAAGTACCTTAGCGGTGGAAAGATTAGGAATCGGAGAGATGGACGGAGTGGGACGAGGCGTAATACTACGGCGGCGGCCACCGGCGACGACGCTTTTTATTCTCATCGCGCGTTGGTTTTGAAGGGGAAAGGACTCCAAAATCCAGGAACCCACCCAGTCAATGTGTGTCTAATTTGACTTACTTTGATTAACTAATAAAATCTCAATTTGGATAAAAAAAAACCATAAAAAAAAACCATTAAATCTCTACCCTCACATAAATTGAGGGTAGTTAACCTATGTTGATGTGACACCAATGAAATTCATCCACGTGTATTTAAGTCAAACATAATTAATTTTTTACCATAAATTATTTTGACTACTTTTATTTTCAATTAATTATATTTTATGTTACTAGTTTTCTTTAATTATATTTTAGACTATGTGTAAATATAATTAGAATTAATTTGATCATTTCTAAACATTATATATTGATTCTAAAATATCAATGTTATTAATAAAAAAAAAATCAATGTTATAGGCTCGAAAAGATAAATATATATATATATCAATGTTAGTTTAAATAAAAATAATAAGAGAACAAAAACAACAAAGAAAAAAAAACTAATATCTCTAATTTAAATATACAATTCCACTTGTACATTTATTAAATGAAATCAAATAATGCTTCAAAAAAATCATATCAAATAATTTATGCTATTCCGGTGTAAATACTCCCTCCGTTTCAAATTACTTGTCGTTTTAAAAAAAAAATATTGTTAATTATCTAAGTCACTCATGTAAATCCAAATATTTAGGAGTAGTCGAAACCGTAAAAGATTTATATATTTGGAAAATTAAAGTTTGTTTTTTTAAGTTTTCAAAAAAAAATATTTGTTTTTTAAAAAAATTGGTACATAACATATTAAATTTATGGTTTTTTCTAATTAACCCTCACATAAATTGAGGGTAGGTGCCCTATGATGATGTGGCACCAATGAAATTCTTCCACATTTATTTAAGTCAAACATAATTAATTTTTTACCATAAATTATTTTGACTACTTTTATTTTCAATTAATTATATTTTATGTATTATATTCTATGAATTTATATTTTGGACCTAATTACTTTTGATTTATTTGCTTCTTCTTCAAATTGTATTACGTCTCAAACAACTTTCTTCTTCGCGTAAAAAAAAAAAAACTTTCTTCTTATCGTCAAAAAACTTTCTTATTCTTCTTAATGCTTTCAATCTCTGCCGCAACCTCCACCACCGTCATGTTAGCATTCTACGGCTCCTCCGCTTTTGTGTTATCCGATGTCAATCTTTACTGCAGCCTTCGCCACCGATCTACCGGATTTCTTCAAGATTCTAAAACTTGTGATTTTCAATTTCTTAGATGTTATGTTTTTTAGCGTATTTTTTCCTGTTTTTTTTTTTTCCTTATTTTTTCCTGTTATGTCATAGAATGTGATTCCTATTCATCGTCATTTTGTTTTTGTTTTCTTTGGTTGTCCATATCGGGAAAAAATTGAAAACAAAATAGTTTAGAGAAGACAAAACGAAATTAGGAGAAAAATAGGAAGACAAACTAATTCTTGAACTTGTTTAGAAGTAAAAATATAAATAGTTCATCTGAACTAAAAGAAAGGTCGGACCATTGTCGGAAAACATACACACGGGAGCTCGCCCGATCACAAGTGCGGTCTACCTGAAATTTATCCGATCAAAATGAAAAGGTTCGACTATTATAAGTAGACGAACTAACTCTTGAACTTGTTTAGGGTTTAGGGTTTAACTATTGATCACAAGTAAAAATATAAATAATTCATCTGAACTAAAAGAAAGATCGGACCATTGTCGCGAACCTAAACCCAATTACTTAACCTAATTTTTTCCCCTCTTTTTTCTAAGATCGACATCATGTCAACCAACGTTAATCTATGCAATGATTTAAAGAGATTGAAAAAATAAATACTATATACTCCCTCTGTTTCAAATTACTTGTCGTTTTAGAAAAAAATAAAATTAAGAAAGTGTATTTTTGCACTTAATTTCTTATTATACC